>NW_020884888.1:1819560-1900276 GCF_003945725.1 Corapipo altera
TCTTCTCTTCTCTTCTCTTCTCTTCTCTTCTCTTCTCTTCTCTTCTCCTCTTCTCTTCTCTCTCTTCTTTCTCCTTTCTTAGTTCCAGTACAACAAACAATGGTTTTGGCAATCTTTCTTATTTTCATTGTTTTGCTAAGAAAGAAGAAATAAGGAAGGAAGAGAAAAATTATATGCCAAAAGCTTCATTAGTTATCTTAAAAGAAATTGAACCTCCTTCTAGTCTAGTGTGTCGTTGTTCTAGTATTTGTGCTGTTTGTCTGGTATTCTTGTCTTACAGCTGCACTAAATGTATTCAGGAAAGGCAATTAAAACATAAGCTGTGTAAGCTTAATATTGATCACTTCTTCTTCTCTCCCCCACCCTTGCATCCTCGACCACCTATAAATATGGCAAGGTAAAGTATTAGGGATAACTGAAAAAGTTCAGACAGACATGCCTCTGTCTATTAGTCATCACTCATGCATTATACCAAAATAACCTGCAATAGATGCTGTCTTGTTTCTTGCTAGAGAGTGCTGTTGAGTCCTTGCATTCACAATAAATCTGTTTGGAAGACTGCCCTTAAAGAGTTGCCATGGTGATTATTTTGGTACCATAAAGTAGAAGAAGCTAAAGTACTTACTAGCACTATCCAAAATCCTGTCTTTTGGGGGATAAAAAAAAGATATCAGCAGATGGCATTTGTCAGAAATTCAACATTCTGATTATTACTGATGTTGTGGTTTTGGAGGAATTCTGGAGTTTGAGGTTTTCTGGCCAGAAAAGGGAGAATGAGGGGTGAGGAGAAGGGAATGGGAAAAAAAAGAAAGTCAGTGTGTCTGAAATCCCTTTAGCTTATACTATTACAACAGTTTGGGAATAGTTCTTGAAACAGTAGGTGTTAAGTAATGAAAATCTTCGAAAGAATCTCCTTCCAGACTATTTACTAAATACTTAACATACTGTAAGGCGAAGAAGAGGAAATTGTTATCTCCTTGTGAAAACATCACAGACTTCCAAATGGTTAATTATAGCTCCCTTTTGCACCTCCTTATGATGGAATCACAACGGGAAAGTGAGAAATGTCCCAAAGAAATCCATATATCACTCTTCCTACTTTACATAGTAGAGGCACACAAATGCATCTCTTCAAATTAGGCTGCATATTTGGTGTTACTGTAATGGGAAAGGTGAATTTAGCCTTAGTGAAATTAGTGCATCATTTCACTTCAGTAAAAAAAAAAAAAAAAAAAAAAGGGAAGAAGAAGAGAAAAGTCATCAGTTTCGCTGCTCAAATGCTTATTTGCAGAATTCTCCAGTCAGTCTAGTGCCTGTATACACATTATACTCAGATTTAAATTTTAAAGTATGTCATCGAATCAGGACAAGTATGTCTGCAAGCTTGCATTAGGACATGATATTAGGTGTCTGTAAAGCATTAAGGAGCAATGACTGGTCATGCCAGCATAGTACAGCTATAGTACAGCACAGTACAGACACTAGCTTGTCCTAGAAGCACCATAGGTACATTAGGTACAAGATATGTGTCTCAGGCAGAGTGCCATGCTAACAGGTTCATAAAGTTCTGGAGTTAGCTCAAGTATTACTGCAGGAGGCTTCCTTGCATGATTTAGGGGAGTCATAATGTGTCACACGGCTTTCTTCATTCACAAGCCTCTTCTTTTGCTCCCTTTAGCTGTCAGTTTTCCTCTGAGGCAATAGCAGCTTCCACTTCTTCACACACAAAGAATCCAGGGTTTTGGTGAAAAACGGGTTTGTTTACTTTAAATTTTATTTACTTAAAACTGTAAAATTGGCCGCTTCCTGGTGAAAGGTGCCAGATGAGCTGCTCCAGGAACTGAAACTCTTTATTCACTCTGGCACTCATTTGCAGCCCACTGGAGTCAATGACAAGCCTCTAATTGACCAGTTTTCTGGCTCCTGAGTCAGACCTTCACAGGACCGGCAGCAGCTGTGCAAACTCCCTCACACTCCCTCCCCAAGGCACCTCCAAGGGAGAGCTCAGGTCTGAGCACCGGGGAGCTGGCACAGCCTGAAATCTCACTCAGAAACTGCAGCTGCCGAACAGCCACAGGTCTGCAACGAGCTGGTAATTGGTGCTTCTTTTTTCCAAAGAAGCTGTGTTCAGGGCCAGGGGATAAAGGAGTTTTTTCTACCTCTGACACCTCTGGTGTGTGTTCCCCATCTCTGCCCTGTGCCAAGGACAGGAGCGGTGGTATGATGCCAGCAAGATGAATGTGAGAACAGGCAGCACCTCATCTCATCTAGAGATGAGCTATGTTCAGCTACCACTCAGGACAGCTGGTCACTACTGCCTTTTTGGATTATTCTTGTCTCCCTGTTTTCCATCTCTATACTTAGGGTTTGAGGGGGGTTTTGCAATTTTTATTGCCAAAACCAGGAACTTGACTTACGTGGGGAAATGCGAAAGGCAAAAATAGAAAAAAAAAATCGACAAATTCTCATCCCTACCTCCAATTAAGCCACTTCTGATGGGGGAGGGGGAGATTGGTTGAAAAATTTCCAGTAAAACTTTCACAGGACATGCTCTGTTAAGAAAGAAAAAAACCCAGAAAACCAAAACACCACCAAATAAAACTCATAAAACCATAATCAAAAGCAACTTTGCTAGCTTTATTTTCCATTTCTGTATAGCTGCCAAGAAGACTTCAGAAATTACTTCTGGTCACTTTTGATCAAGTAAGTTTGGCTTCAAGTTAGTGACTGGTCATAAGGACCTTTCCACATCATAAACTTATTAACTACCTAGGCCCCATTAGCATCTTCTCTCCCTGCAGATCTGAAGAGTGACCCAACACTCCTCAGCAAAACTGGTGATGACTCTTCATGGGCAAAGAATAGACAAAGTGAAGATCTATGATCAGAAAGGGCAGAGATTAAGTGTACTGAGATGCAATAGGAACCTCAAAAGGGCAGTTAAGGATTGTATTATGAGTGAATTGGAAGGAAACTCAAATAAATTGCACAGTTAGTAGGAGACTTGAGAAAGTAGGGACAGATATAGTCCTGAGAGAAAACTGAAATAATTTGATTCAGTTTGCTCTCTTAATGGGCAGAGAAATTGCAAAGAGGTTGCAAGTGCTGATAAGTTATTTTTATTGTTCAAAACTTTTAAACAGTCCCACATCATCTGTAAAGACAATCATTAAGCACTGTGTACATGGTTAAAGTTTCCTGCTATAATAAGAATGTCCTGTCTTAAAGTTTAGTTTCACCATAACTCTTGAAATATTTACTGGCATATAAAAAATACCTCTCTGCCACTTAATGTTATTACCACCAAGGCTTCCCTGAGGAAAATCTTTGTTTAATACATGACTTATAACAGATGTTAGAATGAATAATAGAATATTAACCAAGGCAATTTTGGGGTGGAAAGTCTAAAATGGTGCACAAGAAGTTCCAGCAAATCATAATTTCAGAGCTTAAAAATGTAGGAGAATCAGCTGCACCATGGAATAAGCACATTCCATGGGCATTTTCATTTGAGGCAAGGTGTAGGTATAAGCAAACGTATCTGAAATTACAGGAAGTACTCTGTTGGCTTGGATGGGAGGCATGACAAAGTCCAGTTCTTGAGGTCTCACATGTGTTGCCCTTCATTTGTGGTGAGGTACCATTGAACAGCATTTGGCAAGAGGAGGTAGAAGACAGAGGTCTGGGGAGCAAGATGCTGAGTGAAAGCCTAGGCTAGGCAGCAATGGTGTTTGCTCATTTGATCTCTTTTTCTTTATTGTATCTATAATTTGGATGGACTGACAAAAGCAAACCTGGGTCTGCTGATTATCTTCTAGGTGCTTCTCCTCTCATAAAACCGGTTCTTACAATCCTGTTTGTTCACATATTGCTAAATTATCAGTGCGTTAATTTTTATCTTTGTCAGTCTTATTTCCCTATTTCTTGATGCAATGAGTTGTCTAATTACTGTGACATCAATTCCTTAAGGAACTTCAGATAATTACATCTGTGTATTTCAATGACATCCTGAAGAGTTTGGGGGAGGTTTGCTTCAGGCTCAAAAGCATCAGGTGCCTCCTGATACATACACTTTCTGCCAAGATCTCCCTTCTTCCCTATTTTCTGAATCATCTAGAAACAAATATATGTCAGTTCTAATTAAAACAATCACCCAAGTACTGGATCTGGCTCAGGGATTTTCATAGTAATTTTGAAAACTGATTTCTCTGCACAGTTGTACAAAGTGTCTCATTTTATTTGTAGTCTTCATGTTTCAGTGATACCATATTTCAGTTTCTCCTTACTCACATTTTCAAAAAGGGTCAAATTATACGGTTTCTCTTGCTGCATTTAGATATACTCAAACGAGAAATAAAAATAGCAATGAGCCAGAAAAGTTTACTTTATTCTGTTACCATATTGATATAGTCTGTGACATGTTTTCTCTTTCTTAATACACAAGGAGAAGTGCAGCCTCTCACTGAGCCAAGGAAGGAGGGTACCACACTGGTCTCTAGGACCAGCTTTTGAAACACAGTGCCTTTCACTACCACTGTCAGAAGAGAATGCAGGATACTAGCCCCATATCCTGTATCATCACTTCACGTTAGTAGAGAAACACAGTAGGTGTGCAGGCTCCCACCCCCAAAAATGAGCAGTCACAAACCATCTGAACAACACATCAGAATTCACCCTTCCTAGCTTCACACATCCATACCTGTGCCAATCACCTAAATTTTGAAGCATAACAGGCTGGATTCGTCTCATCCTAATGAAGCCACCTACAGCAATCCAGGCAAATCATGCTACAGAAACCCCCTTTTCCCTCTTCCCACACTATGAAGTCAAGAATAAAAGATTACATGATGTAATGTCCATTTTATCTCTCATAAGTGCATTTGGGAAAAAGCTCACACTCCTGTAGAGAGGACACCTGGGGGAAGAAAGAAGGGAAGAAAGTCAGTGATATAAATGTACCTAACTGCATAGTCAGAAGACTACACTTACTATAACCTTGGGCCCTTCTTACTAGAACATTGTACAGGGATGTGGGCGGAGGCTTTTTTAAACATTAATGCTCTCTGGCATATGTTCTAAATAAATGAGTGGAATGAAAGAGCATGGAAAAATATTTTGTACCGGG
The DNA here is from genome assembly GCF_003945725.1 of Corapipo altera. Classification (NCBI taxonomy): domain Eukaryota; kingdom Metazoa; phylum Chordata; class Aves; order Passeriformes; family Pipridae; genus Corapipo; species Corapipo altera. The sequence goes on from NW_020884888.1 coordinate 1,824,686, forward strand.
ATTATTAATCTCTGCGGTATTCAGCCACTTCTTAGCAACAAACATTCCCCTGAGGAATTATTTCAATCAGAACTCACTTCTTGGTCTTCAGGTCCTTTTGAGCATATTTGAGTTACATGTGGAGCATGAAATATATTTTGGGGCATAACCACAGGGCAGTTTGGAAAGACCTTGGGGATAGTTTTGTACATAGACTATGAGCAGATAAATTGTATTTAAAATCATCCACTTGGAATTCCTGTGTTCTTGAGGTAGTGGCTGCTTCAGATCAGCATGAAACATCTCCCGGCTGAACACTGCTACATACCAACAAACAGCATTCTACCCTCAGTAACAAGGTCCACACACAGTTCCGTGTGTCCCATGCAAACATGTTATCAGATGCATGGTATCCATTCTTAATCGTGCTAAAATTGGTGATTAGAAAAGTTATGGAGCAGCTTAATAATTGGAAGATTAGGTTATTTCATTCATACTTCAGAGACTATGATGAACTTTTTTGCATGGAAAGGAATAGTATATTTTTTTTCTTTAAAGTATGTCATCAGCTTGAGAAGATTACTTTATCCTGCAGAAAGTTGTACAAAAGGCTGCACTGAAGATAAGGAGGGATTTTACAAATAGATTTTAACTATACACTTGGATAGGAAGTTGCAAATTGCATATTCAGTGCTCACTCCAGTGGTCACTTATCAGAAAACTATCATGGCAATTCAGCACATTTTGAGGTAATCCTGCATGGAAAGGTCACAGTGGATGATGCAAGGAATAAGTTCTAGCAAGGCCCTGAAATCTCACACTCCTTTTCTGGCCTTTAAGAACAAAACCTGTGTAAACAATGAAGACTGGGGTTGCTTGTCATCATCACTGCTTCTGTTCCATTTCCGTGGAAGCAAGCTTAATACTGTAATAATTTGATTAGCAACACAATACAGGTATTAAGTGCAATACATACATTATATGCAGGTATAGGGATAAAGAGACATCTGGAAAGTCAAATGTAGCCAAGTGGAAGTATTGCTGTAAGCCTAACTGTCCTTTTGCTGCTGCCAGGCTCGGTTCCTGCACTGAGCCTTCCACAGCTGGATCAAAGAAACCAAGCGTGAATATTTTTCCCCTTAGAGCAATGTCATGCCAAATCTTTGACACAGAGCCAGAATGGTGTGTATTCAGAAGTTCATAATGGTTACGATCCACAGAGATTGTAAATGGGCCCCGAATCTCACCTAACTTGAAGGTATTTTTACATTACAGGCACTTACACCTGAATCAGTCATCTAGGTCACCATTTTAGTCCGTGAGAAAAAAATGGGCATTGCTGTTGCACCATTTCTTTGAGTTGAAATAAATTATGAGCTTTTAGTTCTCTAATCCTGGCAGAGCCCAAAAGGAATTTTGCCAGTCATCTAAGGCCAGGTGATCTTAGTTGGAGCCAGAGAGCCAATGTGTAGACCCAGTCTCATCTTTTTGATCCAGAATTGTCCTATCTAAGTCCAGGCACTTGACCAAAGCACCTGAGTACAGAATCTACTATCCTTCAGAAGCCAGAAAAGACTGATACCTTCAAAGACTAAGACATTATGGTGGACAGAGGTATGCTTAGAAATTACTCCCAACCACCCCTGTAGACCAGCGGCATACAGAGGCCTCCCATCGTGAAAAATACAGTGCTGTTACTGCTGCTACACCTTCTACTGTGTGCTCCTTCAGCACTGAAGAACCACTTGGCCAGAGCAACTGGGCCAAGCTGCATGTGCTGTCACAAGCTGCCCAGCTCTCTGCACCTCCCACAGCTGCCTTTGGGTACTGGGCATCTCACCGGTGGATCACCTGACTCATCCAGCAGGAGACAAAGGCATCAGAGCACTCCATCACAGCACACAGCTTAAGATCACATTTCCTGGATAATTGCTATTGTTTTATCCATTTGGTAACTAATTTTCATTGTGTATGCCAAGTTTCAGAGGCCAGTTAAACATTTGGCAACACAAAACAATTAGCAGATTTTAATTTACGTAGCAGTAGTCTTTTGGCAATTGCATTGACTTGCAGAAGAACACTTTTTTGCTGTTTATTGATACTACATATATTTCAGACATTTCCTAAAATAAATACTAATCCATTGCTAAAGAGAATAAAAAGAATATTCAGTCATTGCTTCTCTGAACGTATTTCTTGCATCTGCAAAGTTTCCATTAGTCTGCCAGCAGTACTAACACGTATTTTACTTCACTGTGTCTGTCCTAGAATTAAATAAATAACAGGGGGAAATGTTAAATAAAGCCTTTAAAGACATTAATTTTTGTAGTATCTTTTCCCATACTGTGAGGAGATAGGGATTGTTGTTCAGTCACTCTTTAACAATTAGCTCACATTTTGGACTCATCTAAGAATAACAGAGAAATCTATTTTGATTTCAATGTCTGCTGGCCCCATAGGAGATTTTCTATAGCTGAGATATTAAAAAAATTCAAAAGTTAATACATTAAATTCTGCTCGTCATTCAGTTTGCAACTGTTAGAGTTAATAGTTCAAAAATCTTGATTCCTCTGTGGAAAGCTCTCACCAAATAAAACACAAAAGGGAATAAAGAATGAAATGCTGTTTTGTAAATATCCTTTTCTGGTTCTCTTGCAATTTGCTACCTGGAATCTAATTTAAATTATGTAAATACAGTAAAATGTAACTTTAATCATAATTATCAGTCACCAGCTCTGGGCGGCATAGCACACACAGCCTGACAAAGGCCATTTTAAAGACAAAGTCTCTAGCACTTTTCTAACAGGTCTAATCCTTCATATTAGAGAAGGTGGAGGGGACTTGTTATTTTGATGAGGAGCATTTTTTATCAGAAGCAGCTCACAATGGAAGGGAAGACAGCCTTTCTTGCTTTCCCTGCATTTTTCTTTATTTCCTTTGTTTTCTTTAAAATTAAACCCCAGTAAACTTAATTTTGAAATGAAACAAAACATTCATCTAAAGAGAAATCTAAGTATAATTCAAAAGCTTTGAACTGAACTGTCATTTCTTTTTGAAAGAAAACAATGTAATGAATTTTGCACAGATGTTTCAATTAACTTGAATGGATATTTCTTAAAGGGAAAACATCCCCTCCACATTCTATTTTAGAACTACTCTGTTAAAAACATGCTTTGCTTTCACTAAAAGATATATGCTGTTCTTGGGACAGAAAGGGATCTCTGCCCTGATCCTTGCTGTTCTCTGTGTCAACAAGCTGCACTGGTAGCCTTCTCCATTCCTAAATACAAGGTCATTGTTGAGGGTGGCTTCTGGAATGTATCCTTTTCTTTTTTGTCCACTTGTTCTCAATGTGGGCACAAAATAGACTTTTCCCAGCCATTACCCCCTGTGCAAGCAGTGGACAGGAGGGAACTGTGTCCAACTAAGGATGTTGCTGCTCACCAGGGTCGAGTATTTTGTTTTCCATAGTGCAAGAATGGGAAAGTGACCATGGGGGAAAAATATCCAGTGAAATTAGCAGGTGCAAAGTTTAAAATACAGCAAAAGAAATTGCTTTTTCACATATCAGAGAGTCATTATGGAATGTATTGCCATTGCATATTGGGGAGGCAGGAAGAGTAAAAATAATTCAAAGAGGGATTAAAACAAGTTCACTGGCAGCTTATACAGCTATCATATGCTAAAGCGTAGAGACAATATCTGGCTCAAGAAGCCTCCACATTCCTGGTTTCCCGGCAAACCACTGAAAAGTATCTCTCTGTAATTGCCATGTTCTGCTTCTCTTTCTCTAAACATCTGCTGCAGGCCACTGTCAGAAAATGCGTGTCGGGTTGGCTGGACTTTCGATCTGCCCCACTGTAGCAGTTCTTGTGGCATACACTAAGGGGACGAGGCTATCTCAGCCTGCACACCAGCCACCAAAGCTGACAAGATGCAGAAAGGAGTGCAAACTGCACCCTAATTAATAGTGATGCAAGAGCAGCTCTGGAGGCACTGTGCCTCTCTAAGACATGACAACTCCCAGAACTGGCACAGGAGTGATAGGGGCTCTACACTATCCCTGGAGCATAGCTTGTTGCTTGATGCCATAGTTTAGTACTAAGTATGCAAGCACGTTTTCAACATAGCTGGTGGCAGAAATTGCACTTCTAAGCTGTCTGGTGGATTTATATGCTTAAAGGATTATGAATTACTGCAAACTAGTCCCATTTGCAATGTTTTGCTTTCTATCCTACAGATCCAATTACTTGAGGGCATATTTGATTGTATATGTAGTTAGAATAGGGGTTTGCTCTGGTTATTTTACATTTTCATTACAGTAAGTTAATACAGAGGCAGACCTCAATCTAATGGAGTCATGCTAAACTTCAGCAATATTACTTAACTGAGTAAAGCTAAGTATATGAGTAGGTAAAGAGGTAAAGAATTAAGCAGAGACCTCAACAAACAGGCATCTCAAAGGATGGAACCACACCACAAATAAACAAATCTGGAAGGATATAAACCACACCTAATCCTGCATGAATGGCAACAATTGTTTGTGCCCAAGCACTTACACACAACCAGATTTGAACAAACAACTTCTGGGATAGGAAGCAGAATCTATTGTACATATTACTGTCCAAGTAAATATGGAAAGAATGCCAGCTTTGCTTGAATAGGCCACCTGATCTCATCAGGAGTTCAAAAGATGTGAAATGTGTTTGCATAGAGCTGCGAGTTTTGTTACTAACCTAGGAGGTGCATGTAGCAGAGATCTTGCCATGAAGGTAAGAGAGGAATGAGCACATAATGTGTGCCAGACCACAGAAATGAGACTGGAGATAATGGGATAATGCAGAAAGACCTCTGTTCCGCCTGCATTCCAGAGAGACTGAAATCTCAAATCTTATCTCAGGGGTCAGTTGTCCTGTACTAATACCAACCCTGTGTGACACTTTATATCACAAAAACTCAGAAGGAGGGACTTTTCTCTTGTTTTCATGCTAGAACTAGCACAATGCATACCTGTGCATTTGGAGTGAGCAGGGTACGATCCAGTATGTCCAGCATGGGTTAAGAACACATGCAGCAGACAGATATGGCTCACAGGATTGAACAGTTGCAATAATTTTCACTGAGAAAAACCCAAAGCCACACAGAAGGGGAAGGAATCCCTTCAGATTCCCAGTTACACCTATAGGATTCATTAAAGACCAAGTTTTTCCAAGTTACCCTTTACTACCTTTTGGGAAAACTATTATGTGGTAGAACTGGGACAATTCTCACATAACCAGCACAAGGGGATATGGGGATATTTTCTCTAATTGTGTGCAAGAAGAGCCATAAAGAGGCATTTTGGTATCTGTATCACCTTTTTGTATTCCCAGGTAAGATCATCAATACTTTGTCCAGCTACTCAGACCAGCTGTACCTCTTTCCAGACCTGCAGAAGCATCTGCCCAGCAGGTTCTGGTTTTAATTACTTCAACTTGACATCTATTCAGAGTAGTATCTGTTTCTCTTCCCCAGCCATTCATACAGCTCTGTAAACAACTGCAGCACAAATAAGTACTGGGTGATTATAGAGAAGATGGAGTCTTTTTGGAGATGCATAGTAATAGGACAAAAAGGCAATGAACACCAGCTGCAATAAGAGAATTTTCAACTAGATCTAAGAAAATAGTCTGCATGATGAGGGTGGTCAAACACTGGATCAGATAGCCCAGAGGGGATGTAGAACCTCAGTTGAAATACCCACTGGACAAGGCCCTAAACAACCTGCTGTAACTTTGGAGACGGTCCTGCTTAAGTTGGATGTTGGACTAGAGACTTCCAGAATGATGCTGTAATGCTAGTAAACCTGCACCAAGTAAATGCACTTTTGTAACTAATTACCAAAGGAGACATTTTGTTATTAAAAGGGAAAAAAAGTAAATGGAACAAGTCGATGTCCTTTAAAGGGTACAGAAAAGGCCATACAATTATAGCGAATACCGTTGTTAATGAGGAGAAGGAGTCATATTAACACACAGCTGCAATTACAAAGCATAGTAGTATTCTTCTGAGAGCCCAGGGTAAGACTGTGCTTGTAGTTATTTTGACACGGAAGTATAATATGGGTGTGCACGACTGACTGTGCACAGAAACTGCACTGGTCATGCAGCAAGGGTTTTGGTTACTTTTGTGAAAGTAGCCATTCTTTCGCATATGTTCCCACTCCAAACTTAATATCCATTTGCTGAAGACATAGTCAGTAGCCTTATGCTTTCCACCGTTGAATTATCCAAAAGTCTGGCCATCAGGTAGGCAAAGCACTACAAACAGTCTGCCCAAATTCATACTTCAAGAGTATAAAACCAGATAAAGAAGTAAAGCACCAAAATATAAGTTCAACTGTCATTTGTTCTAGTTTTTTGAACATTCAACATAATTCTCCCCAGCACAAGAATGATTTTGGCAAACTGCTGCAAGTTCAGTGGAGGGCCACCAAGACAAATGGGGAGGGCTCCAATAAGATGAGGAAGATGGGAAGAGCTTAAGCAGGGTCAGAACTATTTTCCAGTTTCCCGTAGCTTGGTGCCTCCCCACTGCCAGACTGCTGTGCTATTCAGAGTCTGAGTACCTTTCCTAACTGCAAGAGTTTCCTCAGTCATGTTCATGTTTCCTTCACTGGTTATATTATGTATTGACTGGTTAGGGTAATTGGCTCCATATCCATTGTGTCTGATCAAAACTGGCTTAGATCACCTCAGAAGACTACAATAACTAACTTCCCCTTCGTGATACTCCAGTGCTACTACTATGGCTTTTACCTTTCATCCCTCCTGCCCTATCCAACACATCACCTCTATTTTTTGTATAAAAGGTTTCAGCACAGAGTGATAAGCACAAGTTCAAACCTTTCCAGCCCAGGGAAGGAGAAGGGAAGGTTGCAGCCTCTATGCACAGTGTCTGCTCCCCATAGCAAAATCGCTATGAAGGGGAATAAAGGAGAGATTTCCCTTTACGGAAAGAGGAACTTCTAGTTTGCTGGGATCAGTCCCTGTTGATTAGATATAAAATGTAGATACTGAAAGACACTACCTTCCTAGTTCCAAAAACTCCAGGAGCTCTCAAGATACAGAGTGCCACAAAATGCAAGAACAGAAATCAAGGGATTGTGCACAACTTACTTGCTAAATCTAAAGCAACTGGGAATGCTGCCAGACCAAACTGCTCCAATGAAGAGAGGCATTTGCCACAACAAACATTCCACTCCACATCCTGGATCACACAGTTTTAAAAAGACATATTTGAGCAGCAAATAAAATGCAATGACGATATCAAATTTAACATCAGAGAGGAATCTTTTAGTATCTGCCAGTCTTTTTAGTGTCAAATACAGGGGGGAAAAATCAGAGAAGCTAAGACTCTGCTTTTTGCTTTCCACTGTTTATGATGAAATGACTTATTCAGAGGACAGATACTGTGAATATGTGAGCTGTGCTATGACCAGCTGGCCTATTTTGGATTGCAGCCGCAATACACAGATGGAAAGTATGTTTCTAGATTGCATGATTTCTTTTAAAATCTGCTTTTTTTTTATCAGCAATTAGTGAGGTTAAGGAGAAAGTGTGGCAGTTCTTTTGAAGCTTAAAGGGAGTTTAAAGATCATTCAAACACCATATTCTGTATGTTTTTCTAGAGACCTACGTGTCTTTTGTAACCCTGCTGCTGAAATCTCAAACAGGTGACAGAAATTATATGTTGTTTCACAGCTTGCCCTATGGAAAAGGCATGAAAAAAGTCAAACTATTTGACAGAGAAATATGAAAGCTACCATGTGTATTTGCTGTCTCTGTCAACATAAGCTACATTCAGTTTGGGCAGGAGTCTTTCATTATCAACACCTCAAGGAATATAAGGAAGTGGGGAAAATAGAAAGTAAGACCGTTCTAAGTGCCTTGCAGCATTGCTAGAGTCAAGTTGTCAAAAACAATCTCTCTTCCTCTGCAAGATCAATTTGCATACAAACTGCACAGGCTGAATCAGACCTCTCTTCTTACTTGGAATGCTGCAAGGCAACATTTCTGGATTAACTTCCATTAATCATTCCTGGATCCCAGCACCTTTCTTTCTTTTAAACCCATACACAAAACCTCACAAACTCACTCAGATTGATGTCTTGCTTCAGATTACAATTGCTATATCAATGCCCTATTTTGGACCAATATATTTTACTTTGGTGTTTATAGGGCCTTATTATCAAGTAGGTTTAGTCCTTCCAAAACATTTTGCCCACACGCAACTGAACTAGAATGGTACATGTGATAATGGGAAAAGGAATGGTTCCAGGCATATCCATACAGCCAGTTGATTTCTACTCTCCCTCCTTCAAGAGATGAAAACTAGGAAGCTTCCTAAAACCAGGAAGCACAGAGTTATAGTTGTATCTTTCCTAGGAACCCTTTGAAAATCCCAAAGGTGACAGTTGTCCCATAATCTGCATGTGAAGGAAACTGAAGATCAGTTCAGGATTTTATGTTTTCCCTACTTAGAGAAGTCAAAGAGCCAGCTCAGGCTTCAGAAAGTGAAGACAAGGCCTGGTTATAGATACTTACTTCTGGAACTGGCCTCCACTTACATTCAATCCAGGCATTGTTACATTGGTTAGGTAAAGGTTGTTAAAACAGCATTTTATTCCAAAGCCTGAAGGTGTACTAAGTGCAGTCACTTGATGGTGGAACAAATATATGATTTTATTTTAGAGAGAGGAAAAAACACAACAACTCCCTGCCTTCCCCTGTTCTCCCCCTCCCCACACAAAAAGCACTCTATATTCACCCATAAACAAATCCATGGCTTAGCTCTCTTCTTGTAGCGACAGGAAATGGTCTTCTGTGACCTGGAAAACTCAGCAAGTTTCTGAACAGATACATCCGCATTTCTGGGTTGATTTCTCTATTTATTCTTTAAGAGAAGCCTACAAACATATTTTGGCATAAGACCTTGGCCCTCCCATCAAGAAAGAAACCCATATCATATAAAGTGTATTTTTGGGATCTGCAGAATCATCTCTAGAGAGCTTCATAATACTGCATTTTCTCTTTCCTCACAGATTGTCTATAAGACAGCAAAGAAACCTTGTGTAACCAAACCTGTGCTGCAATGTTTTGTCACGCACCATGGTCATATATTTTAATGATCTGGTAGCAAGGAAGGATAGAAACTGACCTAGAGAAAACACAAAAAATGAGTTCCATATAATAGAAAACATCTTCTTTATATGCTCCGCAATAATGTGTTGCAATATTCCCAAAATGGCAGCTGCCCCTTTGGACAGACAGGCTCTCTAAAGAGGGGAAGACAGTACAGGCATAGCCACAAAAAACAAATATATTTGATTAAGTCATATATCAAAGAGTACCTTTCCTGTTCAATCAGATTCAACTCTGTTTAAATAATATGACAGAATTTTTGCCTCATGTTGATGCAAGTAGGCAGTGTTCCAGATATCTCCACTGAGAATATCATTTTAAAACTAGGCAAACGAACAAAAAGAAAAGCCTCTTGAATAGTTTTAGTTTTCTAGAATTTGCCAAGGCTTCTTACTGCTAGGCTACTCTCCCTGCAGCACTATTTTTTTGGACAGAGAGTCCAAACCCCATAGTTTCTTAAGGCCTTCTGCCTTGTAAGCATTATGCCTTTAGAATGGGCAAAAATACGCAATTATCTGAAACGTCAGAACAAAACAAAACAATTGACATCTAGAGTATCAGGTGTCAAGGTGTCATAGCAAACCATTTGCAACTAACCCTTACAAGAGAAAGGTCAGAGAAAAATTATTTTTTAAAGCATACAATGACAGGAATTTTTCTTTAATTCATTTGGTTTTGTAATTCAAATTGTCTTTAATTAATTTCAGAAGAGTTAAGAGAGCCCTACTATGAAGAGGAACAGTTTCTCAAAAGAGTAACTCTTCCATTACATTCTTTCCCCCACACCGTCTTATAGACATATCTGTTGATTTTTATACTTAAAATAATTTTTAAAATTCTCAGCAGAACATTTAGAAGTATTAGAGGTCTAATAATCTAATGCTTTTCCCTGAAGTTACTCCAGTAACTCTAATGTTTTGAGGAATATTAGGGATTAAGGTAGACTGAGATGGGTTGTATTTTCCTTGTGCATCTTCACCATACTTGCTTCTAAGATTTGAGTCAACAATAAGCAAGACAGCCCATTAATGAACAGGGACCTGTTTCTGAGACGCCTTTAGTCAGGTACATGTAGCAGTACTTTAATGTATAAAAACCCCAGTATATTCTCCTAGTTTTCAACACCTGTATCAAGTAGGTATTTGTGGCATTTCCCTTCATAGAACTCAATTACCAAAGGATTTGAGTCAGCATGTAACATTCATCCTAAGTCTACAATCTCCTGTGGACTTCTGTATAAGGTTAAATAGAGGGAAATAAAATTTTAAAAAAGGGACAAAGAAATTAAGTCAAGAGTGCAAGACATACATTTCATGCTGATGACAGAGTGACACGTGTTTGTTCTCATCTCTGTATAAGCTGCTCGGGAGCTGTGGCAAGTGACTGGGAAAGCCTTCAATATCAACTCCACCATTTCTCCATCCATTGAAAATTTGAATATTAGTCATATTTTAGTCTATTAGTTCTGCTGTCACCATATTGTAAATTAACCTGGAACTGATACAAACAGAGGGGGTTTGGTGTGGTTTTTTTTTTTCCCGGAGAATAAATTTTAAAATATTTTAAAATATTTGCTTTCCAGGCAGTTCTTTCATTTCTCGTAATTCAACATGACATAAACCTGACAATCAGCATTTGCACAATGCTTGAGTCTTAGCACCCAATAGGCTGGAAGGAGCCCCAGTTTGTCCTACATACAGCACGGAACACAAAAGACACGCCAAATCGTCCTCCTAAGGTTTCCCTTTCTGACCCTCACTACCACATCTCTGCAGTCTAGGCAGATGTGCTCTCCCACGGCGTAAGCTTCTCTTTCCTTGCAGGGATACTCCTGGAGCCGGCTGTCCCACGGCTGCCTGCATCCTGTCGGAAGGTGGCACCATGGAGATGCAGTTGACAGCCATGTCCCCGGGCGGCTGGGCTCCTCCTGCTCCTGCTTGGTGGTAAAGCAAAACATCAGTTATATGTTATTTTTTCAGTAGGATCATAAAACACTAATCCCGGTTGCTGGTTGGATGAATTAATAAGTATGACAGTGTCTCTCATAACAAAACAAAAGGAAGAGAAAAATGCTGTCGCTGCCTTCCAGTACTGGGTGGCCAAGCTGAGTGACATTATTCTCCATCTTGTTGAGAACAGAAGTTGAAGATATTCATATTCTGGGTAGCAAAAAAAGCATACAGAAGGTAGAAACCGGGTCAGGTTAGTAAGAACAACCATAAATAATAGTCTAAGTACATACAGAAAAAATTAGAAATGCCTATGTGAGATATTAGTAATATCTTGTTATATTTTCAGTTACTATATTAATGCTAAGCGGATGATCAGAAAAGTTTCAGTCTGGTTGTTGAAGAATAATTAATGAGATGGGTAAATGAGACTGAGAACAGCAGCATGTTTAATTTTTCCTTTTTTTTTCTTTGCTCTTCACAGCTGCAAGCAAATGGCTAACAGATCAGAGACAAAGACTAAAACAGGTTACTAGAGCATGTTTTAAGAATATATTTGGTTGTTTTCAGATCAGCTATGCCAAAAAAATATTCATTAGGTCAGATATTTGTCACAAGAAGATTTGCTATTACTTCTTAGAACCCACAGAAGAGAGGGAGATGCCAGAAACTGAAAAATATAAAGTCATCATTTAATTTCTGAAGGGAGAAGGTGGTGGTGGGGTGGAAATCACACACTTATCTTTGCTTCTGTTTTCAGAACTAAAATCTCACTAAAAACGAAAAAGAAGGAAATCTTAGTGGTTAAGTAGTTAACATTAATTTAGTAGGTAGAATGATAAATTGTGCTAAGAAGGGATCTGCAGTAAATATCTCTTGGACTGAAGAGACTGTAAACTTAACAAACACACAACTCAAAGCTGGGAATGACTGCAGGAATGGAGAAATACAGGCTTAGAATACAAATGATCTTAGCAAAATGGAGGAATGCCTAGAAAAAAGACTGGGCGCAGTTCAATCAGAGCAACCACAAATATTTATACTTGGGTAGGAAGACAAAGTGCACAAAAATGGAGGGAGAATACCTGGCTAAGCAGCGGTTTTGCAGAAATGGATCTAGGTATTATAGGAAATCACAAGTTGAATTATGTGTCAAAAATGTAATGCCATCTTGAAAATGTCAAATCGTAAAAAGATAACTGTGAAGGAAAGTGAAAATAATTGAGAGATTAAGCATATTTGACGCTGGTAGAGAATGGATAGCAATGGGGGTCTTCCAAATGAGAATGTATTAATGTATTTTATTCTGAAAAAAGTAAAATAACAATAGGATAATGTATGATAGCAATTGTCTTCCTTGGGGAATTTAACCAATTGCAATTTCATTCTTATGCTGTATACTGGAGGTAAAGATAGAGTTAAGATAGTTAAATTGGCTTTTTATTATTGAATTATAATCACTTGAGCAATTATAAAAACAGGTGTTGCTGATTGAAATAAATTATTCCTTCACCTGATCACTATACAGCTGATAAGAACTCAAGATTGCTACACAAGTACTCTCTCACTTGTGCTGAAGCCTTCTTCAAAGGCATTTATTAAGCCAAGATGCTCTGGAAAGAAACTCCACTGAAGGACAAGGACAAAGATTAAAATCTTCTAAGAAAGAGTGTGCAGGCTGTGGTGTCTGCAGGTCTTGATTTGATCATTAAGTAGCCTTGATACTTAGTTGGCTGTTGATAAGAAGTGTTTTCAATGTGTCTACTGGAATTTTCTCAGGCTTCTAGACCTATCGTTTAATCTTAAATCCTTCAGTCTATGAAGTTTGCAAGAGTACGATGTTTAATGTTTAATGGCTCAGCTAAACACAAGTTAAAGTAGTAGATAGTATGTATTTGGTTTAGCCTTAGCAATAAGATGACTGGAAAAACACCAGGGGGTTCAGAGGCAGCAGAAATATTTTCCACAAGCAGCTGGAAAATAAGCTTGTCTGCAAACCCAGTTGATATAGCTGCTGCTCTAAAAGTAAATACCAGTACATTGTATGAAGTAGCAGGCACTATCTGAAATACTTTAATGGGATCAATGTAATTCTATATGGATTATAATAAGTAAAATACCTACTGTGAGATGCTTTATCTGTCATTTAATGGATTCTCATTATGATTTTCTCTTGGCCACAACATTTTTTTCAACTGGGGTAATTCAAAATTTTAATGTGGATTCTAGTTGTTCTTTCTCATTGTTCATCCATCCATCCATCCAACACAAAGTTTCATATATTTGTGTCACCATTGTAAATGATGTTATATCTCATGTTAGGCATCACTGACTCAGCAGGCCGTGTATCCTGAGTAAACTCATTTTCACATACTTCTGTGAAAGTTCCATTTCTTCATTAATGTGGAAATCCCATGCCTTTGGCAGCGTAAGCATGCATGGAAGTCAGCAGTCTGATTAATTGTGTTGTGAAGATGAGATAAATATAGTATTTTAAGGTACTTAGATTCTTCAGCTTCTAAAATGTAAGTCTACTTTTCACCCTGGCAAAATCTCCTTCTTCCTATTCGATCCAATTAGTTTGTAGATAGAACAGCTGTCCCAGATTTATCAAGTACAGAATTTATGATAGAGTTTCTGCAAGTCATAACAGGAAGTCAAATGCAGTTATAATTTTGATGCTTTTATTGTGTTGCTACATTCTGCCATTGCTCACTGTTGCTTGAGTACTATGATCTGAATGTTTGCTCCAGCTAAAGCTGTCATGGAGACAGTGCTAAGTTAGAACTTAATGAATGGTCTTAGCACAGTCTGTCTGTCCAGCTGCTTTGCCTTTTGAGTAAGGCAGCACTGACAGAAAACTTTCTCAACAGGCTACCGTAAATTCCTTTCTCAATTGATGATCCATGTTGCGCAAAAAAGATTAATGCTTTTGGTGCAAGCCAAATATCCACTGCCAGATGTAAAAGAATGAAACAGCTTTTAAATAAAAGCATTTCCTCTGTTGGGAAGAATTGCTTTTGGGCCTATGTTTCATGAAGAGACCTTCCTAGTGGGTTTCTGAACTTCATCTAATTCCTTGTATCCAAAGAGGCTCCCAGGAATACATAGGCAGCTGGACACTGGTCTCCTAGAGAATCTTTTTAAGTCCTGAAACCAGCAATGGAATCATTAATGATAAGTATTACTAGACTTATAAAGAATAAACCTCCTAAAAGCAAAGTTGGCTGATCTTGTGGTGAGAAACACAAAACATGCAGGGAGAAGAAATGTAGAAATAACTGACTGATACCAGCAAAACAATTGATGCTGTTTCATGACAACTTTGTATCAAAACCTGCCACTGCAGCACCCTCATGAAGAATAAAAACTCTTCCTGAAAATCCAAGAAAATACATTTAGAGGCTTTGAATTCAACCAGTGAAAACTGTGGTCTAGATAGGTCTTTTTTAAGGCATCAATAACTTTGGAAAGAATATAAACAAATCATTCATAGCTTATACAATTTAGAACAGTCTCTGTGTGTGGTTAAGTACCATAATTCATAGGTGCAGTCAGTGCCTGAGGTATCTCAGGAGGGTTAAGATTTTTTTCAAAGGCTTCTGATTTAAATTCTGCAGATCATTTCTGGAAATAACTGTTGGCATGTATATTGTGTGCGCAGTATTTTTGATAATAAAAATTTGAGCTGCTCTGGATGCATGGATGAAATGGTATATGTTTCTCTGTGATACCTGATTTAACATCATCAAATAAAGTTTTCAGGTAAAATGACTTTATTAAATTCCTATGAAGCATTTCCATAAGTATTCTTTAATATTTCTGTAACATTTATAAAAATTTCATCCAGTGATTTGGCTAGTGAAGATAAAACAACATGAATACCAATCTGAAACACATTTTCATTTAAATATTTTGATTATTCAACAATTTAAATCATGTATCTCAAGGCTGAAAAAACATGACTGTGATATTTGTGAGATATGACATATATCTGCATATACTAATCTGGTTAAAAATGTGAAAAGTTGGGAAATGAAAGATGTCTTGAGCCTTCAGAGAAATGTAGCGGTTTCCAGGCCTCAGTCTTTGAACCCCTACCTGTCTATGAGAACAGCAAAGGACCTGCTCAAACTAGCTTTGTGGGTCGGTATTTATTGCTACAACTTGTTAAAAGTTACTTTGATTTAGTAAGTCACAGTTTCTGAGAGATTCTGTGACCACCAAGCGCTACCTGAGAATGTTCTAGCAGTGGGGTCCCAGCAGTTGGCATATATCACCATTGTTCCACTTTGTTACAGGACCCATTCCAACTGACCCCTTCCAGTGAATGACTCTTTGTCATGTTCTGCTGCTCTCGTTCACAAAAAAAATTGCATACTCATTAATGGCTAGAAAAGGCAATAGGACTTTTCCAGCTTATTTCTATTTTATTTTATGATGATTATTTTTATACTTTTATATCCAAAAATATTCAGTGATGAAGTATTAAACTGAAAAAAAAATAAATGGGAAAGTCAGTGTACACTCTTTGGTTAAAGCAAATTTTGATGGTTCAGGCTGTGTAACAGACTACAGGTGAGTTCTAAATTCTCACTGACTTCTCTAAATAATATCACATGGGGAAAACAGTATCACATAGGGAAAAAATATAAACTTTTATCACATCAGAGACTTAGATGCCCAATTTCAAGCTGTGCAGGAACACCAAGAACACTAAATCAGATTACTGTCAAAAATGGATATTAACATTTTACCAAGTGGCTTCTCTTTAAAAAAGTTTTGTTTTTCCCAGTTCTTAGAGTTTTGAGGAAATTAAAGAGGCCTCCTGTATGCTTGGGCCCTTTAAACAGATAGAAGTACATTTCTAACTGTACCTGAATTGTTGTACTACCTAAAGTACTATTGCATGACAGACATCTGTGTTTTTATAAGCTAGTTAATTGCAGGAAAGGCAACAACTATTTGAACTACACGTTTCCTCACATACCCCTAATACCACAACATAACATCAAGAGTTCTCATTTGCCATTATTTTTATAGAAGGTGACTCTCATCCCATAAAAAATGTGCAGGTTATGTTTGATCAGGGATAGTCTGAAGTTCTTTTTCTGTTCACTGTCTTCAGAGACAACTCTACAAAGCTACAGCCTGAATGAGGGCAATCTGCATGGGTAAAATGCAAAAAAAAACCTAGCAGAACCATATTTGAATTCCACAGCTGGCCCGTGATCACTGAGCTGCCAGACTTCTCTCTGACACTACATCAATTTCTGTGAAATTCTACAAAAACACCTTAATTTTAAATTCACTGTACAGTGCTCCTACTCATCACATCCTATTCATCCTATTTGGGGCAGTCCATCAAACTGTGGCCTCCCAAAGCTTCTCAACAATATTTGGCTGATTATTCTTTCTAGGTACAGAGAAGCTTACCTTGCTCTGAAAAAAAAAAAAAAAGAAAAGAAAAAAAAGGAGACTGTCAAATTATTCTCATGGAAGTGGAGACAGTCTGTTAAACTTTTTGTCTTCTATAATTTTCATCAGTGATGGAAATGATAGCCCAACTCTAGCTATTTCATGATTTTTCCTCAGTGGAGAGTCACAAGGAAGAGAAAGAGTAAAGGAGGCAAAGCATTATGCTGGGACCAGATTGTGTTCCTAATTACCATTCCCACAAGACCATCAGTTTGTTGTGGCCTTTGCTGTTAATTGTCAAAAAATGGCTTTGGCTCACAAAGAATTGCAGTGGTCTTGTCTGAATTTCCAACACAGATTTCATCCCTCTTGCTTGAAGCACAGGAAGCTCAAAGCTCTCTTGATTTCTAGCTTGAATATAGGATTTTAGAACAAAATCCCATCGTATTAAAATTCACACTTTGTTTGGTGTCCATTTAGGGAAATTATTCTACTTCAGAAGCATCATTTAAAAAAAGCTAGAAAACAAAATTCCTCAGAACAACTCTTTTTATAAATTCTTGATACTTAAGTATTTAAATGTATTACTGTGAAGATATGTATAGTATTATAATAATTATCAAACAGCAATCTTTTGTAAGACATCATAGAAATTTTTCTAACATTTAGAACAGCCTGTCTCTCAAGGCCCTGAATGCATCAATAGTCCTTAATGGCCCTGTCCAGCCTGCCCTCAAACCTTCACCTGTATCTTCTGCCCATGGACCAAGTAGCTTCGTCTTAACTCAAACCTTGTTCTTCATTCCGCCCTTGAGCTGTGCTGTTACTATGATTAGGCACAGCTAGCTCGGGCTCCTAGATAGACTCGGGTCCATGCTGCAGCTTTGTCTCTGGTTGTGTCTTCTGAATGGACCTGGTTTGTGGTTTTGCTTTAACTGGGATTGCCCAAGGACCTGTAATTAGCACTCTGCTCACCCTGGTCAGATTCTGTGGGACTGCACTATGCCTTGTAAGGGTGACCGTCATCACCCTTAGATTTTGTCTTGTCCTCCCTTGTGGCACAGCCTTGCTCTGGTTGCCTTTCCTGTTTCTTTTTGAAGAAAGAAGGGCCTGTCCTGTGGGCGATCAGTGCCAGACCAGACCCCGGTGTGCTACCTTGCGTATCCCACTTGCCCTCAGGCCAGTTCCACATTAACCTGGGGGCCAGGCAGCAGCCCCAGACCAGCTCTGCTCACCCTGTGCTGTGTTCCAGGCAGGACAGGGTTAACTTCTGCAGTAGACAGGAAGGGGTATGGCTAGGACCTGGAGCTTGTTCTATACCACCTCACATCATTGCCTGGGGCAAGGTGAGGAGTGTCTTTTCTGGGGAGAAGGGGTTTCTTCTGGTTGAGCAAGCATGTCAGACAGGGTGGTGGGGTGGTGCTGGTTCCAAGAAGGAGGGAGTGGTCAGGATGGGGTGGCTGCAGTTGGGTCTGGCTCTGTCGTGAGCATTTTGCATGTGAATCACTCTCTCTCTTTCATGCACTTTTGTTACTAATATTGGTGCTGTTGCTGTTCCTTTTCTTATCTCATTGCTGTTTCCGGTAAATTGTTATTATTTCAACTAATGTGTTCTTATCTGATCTTTGCCTTTTGTGCCTCCAATTCCCCTCTCCAGCCTGCAGCAGGGGGCAGGGGAAGCAAGGGAGTGACATGCGGTTTGGAGAGTCTCAATGGGAGCATTAAATTGGACAGAACCATTCAGGACACCCTGCCTGGGCACTGTGGGATGGGAGCTCAGGCAGGAGCTGAAGGCGATGCCAGGGCTTGGGGCAGGAATGGGCTGAGGGCCCTCAAGGGGCACTGATGGCCCTGGCAATACCTCTCTCCATGACAGTCTATACAGGACAACTTCAGCTGCCTAAAGTCTGCTGCTGATGGAAATGGGGACAATAGGACTTTTTTTTCTCAGCCGTGGGCACCAGTAACAGCTCTTTTTGGCCATGCCTGTGTCCTGCCTTGTAGGTTCCTCCAACCATTTTCGGCTAAAATGTTCTCTGTTAGTAGGTAACAGCAGGATGGAGACCAAGACGCTGAAGGGGAGAAGTAGCCTAACTGCTCACTTTTAATACCATTTAGTACTTTTTTAATACCATTTAGTACTTTTTTAATACCATTCCCTGCAGCTCCTGTTAATCAGACACTGGAAAAAGAGGGTAATTGAGACTGATGGACTGCGGATACAGGAAAATGGCATTTTCAGGATACATACATTGTTCTTTCACTGTTTTATAACCAAGATGCTTCAATAGAAAGCCAAACTTAGCTGTCACTATCAGAATTAATGATGGTGATGTAACTTAAAACATAAAAGTATTTTAAATTTGATTGATCAATAATGGTATTGAAGAGACCCATTGTAAGAGAATAATGCCTTGTGGAGTTTTTGTTTTCCAAAACAATTTTAAATTCATCTAATAGCTCTATATGCTCTAGAATAGAAAGTTGTTTTTTCTCTAGGAAAATTCAAAAATATTGAACTAGCAATATTTTTATTTTTAATTTTATAATATATAATGTATACATTTGCAATAAATAATTGATGAGGTTTGAAGCTGGCTCCCTGCCAAGTCTCCAAACCTTACCACAAGAAGTCGTCCCCCCGCTAAACCCCAGGGAGAAGAAGGAAAAAAAAACAACCAAGAAAACCAAAATGAGAGACAGCTAAATCAATATATATAAATATATTTACACTTATATTACAGTTATATACAATTGAAATATATATACAATTTCACAAGGAAAAGGGAAAGGGAAGGGGGAAGGGAAAAAAAAGAACAGAACCAAAATGAAATATATCTATATCTATATCTATATATATCTCCCAATCAGTAGCCCAAGATCTAGCAACTAAAAGAATTAGCAAAAGACTATCTTACTACTCTCCTTGGGACAACGGAAAGTCACGCTGGAACGATTGCCGGCAACCTCCGCCTCCCAAGGTCGACAAGGCCTTACCAGGCCTCGCTCCCCAGCACAGCAGACTCAACAGCAGGGAACCTGCACCTCCAAGCCGTCGAAAGGAAAGAGAGCGAAGGCCTCTCCTCCTTTCTTCTTATAGTCTGGCTTACGTAAAAATCGTAGGGAATACTGGGTAAATCTGGGCCCTTCCTTGGTTACAAACTGGTCACCAAGGAAGGCCTGGACCAAACTACCACAATAATACATTGCAATATTGTGCAGTTACAAATGCAAAGTTTAAGTCCTTTGCCCTGATTCATTTACACCCAAACTCTCCTCTTTCCTTCTGCCAGGGCAGCCCTGTCGCCATTGCTCTTGGTAAGTGTCAACATCCAGAAGCTTCACCAAACATGCTGCAGTTCTGAACCCAGAGCTAGTTATTAGCTGCGGTCTTTTCCCCTTACAGCTTTATCAACACACAATACACACCATGAGAGCTTATGATTGCTGAGGGCTAATTAGAAGGCACTGATATTTCTAGTGACAGACTAGGTTATATTATCTTTTTCCTATCAATAGATCATTTTTCCAACAGGCAGGAAGGATGATAGGTAGATATCATACCCCTACTTGTTACAAAACAGTTTACGTCTTACTTATTTCTCAGCAAAAGATTTTCCAGTAAAAAGCCCATCATTTGCAAAATAGCAAGCAATTCATTACATTTGCCACACTAGGAGAAAAGGTGCAGAGCTATTTATTCTGCTGATCTGAGTCATATTACAACTAAGTATGATAGAATTGGGCTCTAAGTTTTTTTAAAACAATGAGCAACAGACTAGGGGCTTGCTTAGCTATTCTTCAGATAATTAACTATACCTGTTGAATACTCTGTGCTTAACAAAATCCGATAATTGCAGATAGCATTAGTTCTGAATCTTTGGAGAATGGCCAGCATGGATTCTAGTGAAATAAGTCAGCCATGCAACGAGGGATTTAGGAAGTACTGCTATGCTACTTACCATGACATTTTATTACTGATTAAATACTCGCTGAATCTGACTGTTCTGCAGCATTTTGCAACCCTACAGTAGCTAGATTCAAATACTTTATGAAATAAGAATAATGTGATTCTCAGTGGGTTTAATCTTTTGTAAATAGAGTCAAGTTGTTCAAAACTAGAAGCTCATTAGTCAGCTTATTACAAATTGTATTAAGGTTGGATTTAAGCTGTGTATGCAGAGTGTCTTTTAAGTAAATACATTCAGGCATATGCATTTTGGAAATTAGTATATTCATTCAGTAATATGAACAATGTTTCATGCTCATGATTCATAGTCTGCTGATTTTTTTGAAGGTTTCTAATTGGAGTTTTAGGCGGGAATCCTGGCTATGTGAAAGACTGGTCCCCTACAAGCCTCACTTCTATTATAACTCTGAACCACTACAGCAACCACAGTGTTTCTGCTCTTTGTCCAAGATTTTACACTGTCTGTACAGTCAAATCAGGCAGCCCCAATCCTTTGATGAGAGAATGCCACAGTCAGAGAATTTTCTGTAAAACAACCCGGAGTGTAGCATTGTCGTGCAGAGCCTATAGCATGCTGCCATCCTTCCAGCTCGCAGGCCTTCTCTTTCAGATGGGCAGGCATCACAGTGGATTATGGATAGACTTCTCTTATTTATGTAATTTAATTTAATTTATGCACAGATTTCCTTGATAGGATTGATTATAGGGCAATTCACCTGGACTGAATTCCTTTTCATATGTATGTGTCTTAGAAGACCTGAAAAAAGCACCAAGCGCTGCTGCAGATGCCTCCTTTCAAGAAATGCAGTTCTGTAAATCAATAATAAGAAAAGAATGGGAGGAAAATATAAGATCTCAGCATCACTAAATAAATTAGCAATGCAAATAAAATTTATTCAATCAGTTTAAAAATCATATGAACTCATGCACTACTGTGATTAAGAAGTATCAGATATTTTCAACAGCATAGAACTCAAGAACAAAAACATATATTTTACTACAGAAGAAATACAGTCCATGGTATTAGTGTTACATTTCAGTTTACAAACAGCTCCTTTGGCTACCCTGAGATCTGTAATTTCAAAAGTGTCTCTGTAAGACCAGGAACTGTGTTGAAAGGCCTGGTGTGCACACCGGATAAAATGTTTGGAAATTCTTGCAAATAAACTGGCACGGGAGTTGGCAAGACATAATCTTTGACTTTTTAAATACATTTTTAAACATACTTGAGTATTACACTGTTTTAGGGATTCAGTGACAGTGTTTGAGTTTTAGTGACTCTGACTGATTTGTAAATTTTGATGCCGATGAAATGCAATCTATCATCAAGAAAGACAGCATTATTTAAAACATTTGAGAGGAATTTTACTGTATTCATCGCATAGACTCCTTCTTAACCATAACTACAACTTTCTGGGACTTCTTGTCATATTTACGGTTCATAGCAGGAGTGAATATGGTTTGTATTTAACAGTTATGATGAATAGTTTTTATGCATCAGAGCAAAACTTGGTATTTTATAGTTTCTTTGAATTTGAATGATGAAATATTCATTACATTTTCACAACAAAAACTTCTTCTAACAAATCATTCACTTGGTTCATTTTGTATACTAATTTTATATAGGTCTAGAATACAAATTCTGTGCAGAAGTAGGAGCATTACACCAACAGGGAGCTGGTTACCAAACATTTGGAATCTGAGTATTTGAAGAAATAATATGACTTCAATTATTTTGTCTTTGTAGGCTTGGGTGGAGCCATAAATTCTTTGGTTGGGAAACTGCTCAGACTCCATAAGTATTTCTGTAAGGAGAAAATCAACACTTCTTGCTCTGCTCTGTGTCACTACCTGTATCTATGAAAAGCTCATATAAGCTTCCATAACAAGTTTTAACTGACAATATTTGACCAGCAGGTCGAGGGAGGTGACTCCACCCCTCTACTCTGCATTTGTGTGACCCTATCTGGAGTGCTGCATTGCACTCTAGGGTCCTGAGCACAGGAGAGATGTGGATCTGGTGGAGCAGGTCCAGGGGAGAGTGACAAAGATGATCAGAGGTCTGGAGCACCTATCCTGTGAAGACAGGCTGAGAGAGTTGGGATTGTTCAGCCAGGAGAAGAGAAGCTCAAGGGAGACCTCATTGCAGCCTGACAGTACTTAGAGGGGCTTATAAAAGGAGGGAGGGTGACTTTTTACACAGGAAGATAGTGATAGGACAAGAGGAAAGTTTTTAAACTAAAAGAGGAAAGATTTCAACTAGATGTTAGGAAGACATTCTTTGCTCAGAGGATCGTGAGGCACTGGAACAGGTTACCCACAGAAATTGTGGATGCCCCATCCCTGGAAGTGATCAAGGCCAGGCTGGATGGGGCCCTGAACAACCTGGTCTAGTGGAAGGTGTTCCTGCCCATGGCTGAGGATTTGGAACTAGATGGTCTTTAAGGTCCCTTCCAACCCAAACCATTCCATGATTCTATGACTCTGTGATATTTTGTCACATTCATCTGCTTCAGACCTATTTAAAATATGTATGTGCTTTGTCTTACCTGGACATCTCTGGTTTAACTTTTCTGCAGTTATATTTTCATAGCAAGATGAATCATCAAAGAATATAACCTTATATGAAAATATGGAATAAATGGTTTACATGGTCCTATACCAACTTCTGAAAATACAATTCAGAGTTGAAATGCTTGACTTAGTCTTCAGCAGTTCATGGGAAGCTGCTGACTTTTTCCATATCTGTCCAGCCAGGGTTGGCAATGCTGGAGTGAGAGCACCTCCCTGCTTCAGATTTTCACCCCTGGTGGTGGCCAGTGTAGGCATAAACAAACAAGCAACAGAGTCATCCACATTCCCAACAGTTGGCCACCGCTTTAGTTTAACCATTGATTTGA
Source organism: Corapipo altera (assembly GCF_003945725.1). NCBI lineage: Eukaryota > Metazoa > Chordata > Aves > Passeriformes > Pipridae > Corapipo > Corapipo altera. The sequence continues at coordinate 1,848,084 of NW_020884888.1, forward strand.
GTGGCTGGAGAGGAAACATAGAAAGCCTATTCTAAGTTTGTTGGAATTTAATCACCAGACTTTTGTTGTGATTAAGCATGATGATAGTTAAAGTCACAGTGGTTGATTGTGTATATTTTTATAGGTAGCATTGATTCTGAAACTTGGGTCAAGGTTATTTCCCAGAAACTTTCCAAAAATTCATGGATCAGTGACTGATCTACTAAAATTGCCACCATTCTGGAAACTGGTTCAACTAGAAATTTTAAGATACTCATTTGACAATAGTCATAGTTCCTAGAGATGTCATTCAGTAAGAGGACTAGAGTTGCATATGAATTACAGTTTCTAAATGTTATTAATAACAAATTTTCTATATAATTTGTCAGATAGTGAAAGATAAAATCATCTGTTTAAATTCCAAATGAACCCAGTGTCTGTTTCCCTTCCAAAGCAAACAAAAAAGGTTTAATTTTGAGGGTTTTCATTTTAATTTTAAAGAATGTTCCAAATTAAATTTAGAGAAATAGTGATGAAAATAATTTTCATTAGTAATCTGAATTTTCTATAAAAGGATCAGAATCAAACCGATCTATTTCCATGTTTTCTTCAGACTTTTGCCTGGTGTGGTTTGGAAATTCTAAATGGGTAAGATGTTCCAATCATCCTAAAATCTGTACCATTTTTTAAAATGTTATGATGACTTTTGAAAATATGCTCATGTAAAGTTTCATTACCAAGATGAATAAAATGAAGCTTGAAATGCATTTTTTCTTGACTTTAATTATGTGTTCTCTCTTTCTAAAATCAATTCAAATGAGAAGTCTGCAAACTTTTTAGCACAGGACTCCATCTTTCTTATATCCAGACTGTTCTCTGAGTACATAATGAATGTAACCAAAGTAAAAATAATAAAATTTAAAAGTAAAATGGAATACCTTAATTTAATTTCTGTGATACAAATGTTTTAAAATCTGAATTTTCATTTCAAGACTTTAATGTAACTGTGCAAAAATCAGCCTTTGTGTTTGATAGATTTGCTGAAGACAGAGCCTGACCAATATGCCTTGAAGCAAATCCTTAAAAGATCAACATTAGTATCAGATCCAGACAAATAAGTGATTTGAGCCACAAGATGCCAGAAGAGAATGGAGAATCACCACTGTGGACTGAAAAGGCAAAGGAAGTACTAAGCAAAATAAATATAAGGTTGTTAATTAAGTCAGTGAAATAAAGGGGAGAGTTTACATAAAAGAAATTAAACTAATTCTGAAACATAAATGCAGAGATAAAACTGGAAATTCCATCATTAGACAATAGAGTATGCAAGAACACAAACCTTAATCTCTGCCGTTTCTTCAGTATAAACAAATCTGCTGGTTGCTAGCATTATTGCTGAAAACAGAGCTCATCAAATTGTACACAGAGAATAAGTTTTATGTTTTGGAAATCAAGCTAGTATTTCCACTATACCTCTTTGTCCAGGAAACCAAATTTAAGTCCAGATTGAAAGTCGGAGTTTCTTATTAAGTAGTCCACAACCTGAAGGCACTGCTTTCTCTAAAACCTTAAATAAATAAATAAATAAAAGTAAATAGGGAAAGGGATCCAGAAGGCAGGATCTAATGCAATTTAAAACTGGAATTACATCAGCAGTTTCAAACAGATGGCAGAATGTAGAGATAAATGTGTTAGCTCTTTTAGCTTATTTGGTCTCTCCATTGTTTGCATCATTAAAACCTGGAATAGTTTGCAATTTAAAAATACACTGTGTATTATACATTGGAAAAATGGACATGCACCTACTGAGTGGAAGGAGGTAGGATTGAATTAATTTACCATACTTTAATGTACAGTATCTGGGATGCTTTAGGCAAGTCTGCAAATAGGTTTCCTAGGAAATGAGATGAACAAAAATATAATGACCTTGAAATTATAACCCCAAATGTCCCAAGTATTTAGCAACCTAGCTCAGAAGTGGTAATTACATAAAAAATACAAAAGATCCTTAATTGCTTCAGTTATAGTGTATCTAGGCAGGTCAGTTACTGTACACAGCTGCAAAAAATGGTACGTGATTAACAGGAGGTTGCTTATGATAGTGCTAACTAGCTAGTGTGTAGTGCAAAACACTCATTTCTTTTCCAATTAAAGGAAAAAAATCTGGTTTTGATTAGGCTCTTCAGAAGGTCTAAGTCTGTAGCACCAAAATACTCCACTCTCACATTGTTAAATGTTTTAGTCAAGAACTAAGCAGCATATATTCATGAAAAACAGAAAGGTTTATATAAAATACTGGGGTGAAAGTGCTGCAAATGTAAAAATAAGACACTTCAGACCATTCTGGTTATTCTAGTTCATTAGCTGAAGGGTAAACCAGTTCAAATAAATAAGACTGATACAGGTGCATCTCCAGAGCTGAAACCAGCCACCAACTTTTCCTGTGATTCATTAAACTGCAATTAATCATTCTTTCCATGTATCTCTAAACTTATTGCAGTGAAGTTTGAAGAAGGAAGCATTCAAAAAATGCCATAGAAGAACTTGCAATACTTCAATATAGTACTAAGGTTCCAAGAGATCTGGGAGAAATATTGAAATACATGGAGACCTCTCCAGAACTTTTTGTGGTTCACCCATCAACAAGTTGGGAAACATGTGCAGTCATGATCTTTGGGGCATTGCCTCAAAAACCTGCTCTGTAGATGAATCGTCAAAATGGTCCCTGCTCAGATCAGAGTGTGCACATATTGAAAGTATGACTCGGTCCACTGTCATTCTAGGGCCTGACTGTCCTCTGGGCATGCTCTCTGTACATCCATAGCCTCTGCTGAGCTCTGGGAATAGCTCCATCAAGGTTTGGAGAGAGGAAGGGACCAGGAATCGGGGCAGGGGGTACAAATGGCATTCATCAGTGGGGATGAAATTCAGAAAATTTGTGAGTTTCTTCTTGTCTCTAAAGAAAGGCATGAAACTTAAACATGAAAAATCAGCATTCATTCTTGGGGGCAAGGTTCAAGACTCCAAAGAGGTGGACAGAGAAATGTGTTCAGGCATTCATTAACAATTCACCTTGCAAATCTCTCCATATCTTGGCAAACCTTGATTCATGTGTCTGAGGTCACCACAGCCGCTAGACAGTGATGATTTTTTTAGGCAGCAAAAGCTGAAAGTCCAGGAAACTGAGTAAGACAGTCAGATATATATTGTTGTGGGAAATGGCATTTTGAAGCTGTTCTCCAAATCTTGGTCACCTCCACAGCTTTGCCTTCACTTGAAAAAAGTTAACAGCTATTTTTCTGGTTTCTGCTGTGCATGCATGTGTATATTCACAATCAGTGAATTCAAATCCTGCCTAATGTATAGTTTTCAGAGAAAGTAACAGACAGTTTTTAAAACCTTTTAAACAATTACATTATTACATTGCAGAGGGGTGGATTTAAAGAAATATTATGACCATTAATGTTACCCTGCATATTGAGTGTGATCAGAAACTACAGCATTAGATCAAGTACTGTGAAAAGAAACCTGGGAAGAGATTTTCGGAAATGAATATAGATCTGCATTCTGTTTTACTTATCACTGGGATCATGGGAAGTGGTAAAGGGAGACTTGAGATGAAGTCTCCCTTTGGAGAGCCCTTCCTTGGGAGAAGAAAGGCAGATTTGGGAAATCTATCCTGGGAGAAATCCTGAATTATTTTACCAGGGAATTCCTCTTGAAGTCTCACTGAAACCTTCTGTGGCAAGTCCCCTCCACTGCCCTTAAAAAGTCACAGCTTGCCGAGCTCTGTGTCTGCTTGGTTCTACTATAGATTCATTGTGTGCTTGCATCTTTTTCCTGCACAAGTTTTAGAGAAGAGAACAAGCTAAAGTCTCCAGCAGATTTTGGATTTGGTCTTATCTTTGTCATCTATGCAAGAAACAGATAAAAAGGTCATTCAGAGAAACCAGAACTTCCTGTGATCCAGGCAAAGTCACACTGAATGGTCTAGTTTCTTTAGAGGGTCTGATTTTGCATGTTCAGATTGTGTGAGGATAACGATTTGCAAGTGTTGTCTTTCCTATATCATTCCTACTATAGATTGCCACTCACCAGATCAAAAATAAATTTGTTGGTTTTTAGAACTGAAATGCAGAGCAGAGCGGGTATCCCCCCCAAGAGAAATTTGCACAAAAACAATATTAACTGCAAGGCAGGTCAAATGTTCACTGACACATCTTGACAATGCCCCTTTTCTTTACATTGACTCTATTTGATTAAACTGATTGAAATGCATTTCATACTTGTGCTTTGTCAGTCTATATTTTGGGCTTCATGAACAAAATGATACTAGATTGACTTACCCAGATACTTCACAAAGCTTGTCATGTTGAATTAATTAATGTTGCTTGTATAGCGTGAGAATATGGAGATTCATCTTTTGAATTCGGTATTTGCTTTATAACCAAATAAGGGGATGATAAAACATTACATTGGTAGTTAATAGACATTTTAAATGTCACCATTTCTTTAGAAACATACAAAGGAAATATTAAAATAATTGTCACACACATTATGTAACATTAGTTACATAAACCCAGAAATAACAGAGTAGTAACCAAGAGTAGTAATGAATAAAACTAACTATGCTTTCTCTTTTTTTTCCCTTCCTTTTGGTTAATGGAAGCATATATACAGTTACTCTTTAGAAACCTGAACATAGAAATTTTGTCCTGCAGTCTTGCAACATTGATAGTGAAGTCAATAGAATTGTATTAACCTCATTTACAATACAGTAGTGCTTCCCCCATCTCACTTATAATATTCATTTGGAATTTTGAAGATGTTTTTATGATATCCAAACTGCTTGGTGTGAAACGCTATGCCTTAGTAATGCTGCAGTCCACTTCAGTGCATTTCTTTTCATACTAAATAAAACAAGCAAGCAGTGTAGAACGTGAAAGATGTCAATGAGTCTTACAAATGCAATTAGAGGCAATGATGTGAATGCATTGTACTTTTAGGTGAGAAACTGAACAAAGCATTGTCAAATGTGATTGTCATTCAAACAGATGTAAGAAGGTTGAATACATTCTGTCCGGAAACTGACATTGTTTGGTTTTGTCAAAAGCCTCTTTTACCTTTTACCCCTTAGTCATGAGATCCATGAAACAACACTTAAGTCACTTTTGTACTGTCTCACTGTACATACAACGCTTCATTTCAGTAGCAATGGAGTAACAAGTCCAAAAGAAAGCTACAGGAACTCCCATTGCCAAAAGTTTGTACGCTATATTTATAGCTTACATACTGTAAAAATGCATTATTACATCTGAGTGCCTGGGGAAGTATGTAGTTATCCTGGTACACTAAATTGTCTTTCCAAACTCCATGACTCAGTTGCCCCCTCCTCTTCTCTTTGTGGCAGAGAGGCTATGAAAGCTAGTCCTGGTCCTGTTGCTGGTAGCTGAAACAGATTCTGCCTTTGCAGGAAGGAAAGTTGGGAGCTGTTACATCACGCTGGTGGGAAGGAGGGCAGTACATAAACCAAGCAACCGCTGGAAGGGTGAAGCTCAAGATTTGAAAAGGTATGTGGTCTGCTGAAAGAGGAGTACACCAGACTACACTAGTTCTACAGTAGACCACACTTCAGATGCCAAGGAACTTGAAGGAAGGAAGGAAGGAAGGAAAAGGAGAAGGCAAGAATAGGTGGAAGGAAGAGAAGCTGGGAGAGAAGAGGGAAAGAGAGAAGGGACAGAAAGAAGTAAGAGAGGAAAACAGAAAGGGAAGGAGGAATGGAAAAGAAGGTAAGAGAGAGAAGATAAAAAAAAAAAAAAAAAAACAAGAAAGAAGGGAAATATCGAAGGAGATTAGCATAGGTAATAGATAGCAGAAGGAATGACGTTTTCAGCTTCGCAGCCAGAACTGACAAGAGGAACTTTTTCAGGCAGCCCCATAGTATGGAAATTAGACTACAGGTTGGAGTCAATAAGTCCAAGGAAGAATATGACAAATAATGTACAGCTGCACATCATATTTATAATAACACAGCTTAATTAGAAAGTGATTAGAAAGCATAATGGTTATCAAATGATGCTTATGCTGGAGATGCATTGCAACTCAGCTGCAAGTGCTATGAGGCCCTTGCTTCCGCACAAAAACTTAGATGAGATTCCTCTGTTATAGGCAAGCTGCCAGTTATTATTTTTTACTGTGGTAAAATGCTCAGAATTTCAGCACTGATAACTTCCTCACTGTTCAGTGCATAAAATTATCCTGCTTTTATATATAGCATTGTATAAATCTGTTTGCTCCGGTCTGTGACTAATATTTCCATTTAAGTGCTTTTCAAATAAGTTATTTGAAACACTTGTTTCTTTTTAACTGGGTCTTTCGTATTATTAGATTGCTGACCTCTCTTGTCCAAGAGCTGAAAACACTTGCAAAGTCATAACTCCTGACTGAGATGGAAATACAACTTTTGTAATATATCCGGTATTGGTGTACAGATTTCAAGTGGCACGAGCAAGGTTCATGTCTAGGTAAGTGGTTTCCAGGGGTCAGCTAACCACACCAAGAAGTAGGCACATAAATTCTACCTTGATTTATCCACTTTACTTTATAGAAATATAAATCTCATTTCTGCTATTTTCTTTAGTCTTCAACAGCTCTTTTCTACCATAAGTGACTCTTCTTTTAAGCTCTTTTTAAATAGATACTAAACAGCATATTGCATCAGTCACACTTACATAGGTTTTACAGATTTGTGACTCTCTTCTGAACTCTTTCCTAATGACGAGACTAGACAGGATTTTAGTGGCAGTTTCCTCAAGGCAGTACCACCTTCTATTCCTACTTGACAGCACTGCTTTTTACAGAGCATTCTGCAGCACTCTTAGCCAGAGACCACAGAAGTTCACATTCAGCTGATTATTCAGTTTACATTTGAGTCTCTTTCAGAGTCACCACTCTACAGATTATCCTTTGTGCAAACACAAGATTACTCTATTTCTGCATGTATCATCTGAGCAGACTTAGCCCAGACATTTATATATTTATAATACCTGGTCAGTCCTTGCTGTTATTATTATCTTCCAATCTGTATCTGTGAAATGGACTTACACCGCACTCACATTTTTGTCCAGATGAATGCACTGGAACTGCTCAAGACAGCCAGTGCTTCACTGTTGTGAGTGCCCCCTGATGATTTTGATTACCCATTGGCAGTATTTGGATGAAAACAGAACAGCAGTGATGCATGCCTGTGCAGGTGTTGAGAGGCTGTTACTCCACTCAGAAACAAACTATATTTGCTGTAGTCCAGAGGGTCCTTTACAGGACCACTTGTGTCCATCTGTTCTTCTGGTGGCTGCTAAGTGGCACTCGCACATTTCACACTTAATTTCTTAAGTGGACAAAGGTACTTGTTCACAAACAGGGTAATATCTTATTTCTCCAGTCTTTTTAGTTCATTATTTAGTATTTTCCACCATTAAAATCTTTATGCTGGTTTCAAATATTTGTAAAAGAGTTACATAAAAAACAGAGTAGAAATGAGTCCTCAACAGTCAGAGCAAATATGTCATGAGTGGCTCCCATGTGTTTACATCAACTACCCTTCAGATAGCAAATGGCAACTAAGACAGTTCAACATATCATGAACAATCTTCATTTATATATTGCAGATGAATGTTTGTGATTGATTCTCAAATAATAGAACAGGAGTAAGTTTTGTGCAAATGAATAATTGAACCAAGTTTGCTATCTTCAGTACAGAGTTAGCTTGAAGCAACCACATTCAGCTAGAATGGCAGTACTTAATGGAATACACATCATGCTTCGTAGTTTGCTCAGCCAAAATTGTCTTCTGCTTGAATTGACCAGTGTGTATACCACAGAGAAGCAATGCCAATTAGCTCTTGGTGGAATCCCTAGAAATGTTTTGGAAGATCTGAGAATGCACACAAGTTGCAGTGAAAGCAAAGTAACCATTAAGTCATTCTTGTAATTAAAATACTGCATAGTTTTTATGGTATATTTTCAAATTTTCCAAAGCGTTATGTAAATTTCAGCTTAAAAGTTTCTGTAGAGAGTCTCCCTGCCTGTGAGAGAGTGAGGGAGATAATACTGGGGTTTTGACTTTCCACTGTCTATTATAGTGAAGACTGAAAACAATAGATTATAACTCCCTCATCTAGTCCCAACAAGATTTCATCCCCTCCGCCACTTATTCCTGATCATGAATACTGAAACCACTGGGAAAAATACTTGGTGTCAAAAATGGTTAGCAACTAAATACGGCAGAACTGGTTATTCATTATCGTATGTGAATTAATTAGATCGCATTGTAAACAAACTTGAGAAGTTTTCAGATTTGGTCTATCTTCACTGTATAATACGAACAAAAGCTCATACATTGCAAGCAAATCACTAGGATACTTGCCTACAGCTTCATGCAGCAGATAAACAATTGGTTTGGCATTTTCAAGGGAACTTAGCTGGTTGCCATGTCTCTTCAATGTATCTGTATTAAAAATATACTTATCTATATTTGTAATGTGTTAAAGAATTTCATATTTGATGTTGCATTTAGATCTTCTTTCTTGATACTGCCAATGTCAGGAAAGGATGGATTTCAGTAAACTGTCTGGTGCTCTTGGATGTAGATAAAATATATGTAACTTAAAATGAAATTTTGGATTTGTTTCATGAAGAAAAGATGCATTTCAGTTTTAAATCTTAATGTTAATGTTATAGCCAAAATGTAGGATCTTTTCCCCTAAGTCATAAAAGACCAGTTAATAAATTGGTGTAGTCTCCTTGCTCAGCTAATACAGTGAAGAGAGAGGGATTCTTTAGAAATTTTGGTATAATGTCAGGAGGAGTTTATATATAGAATTTGCATTTGAAAAAAGAGACATTTTACTCTGTAGAAAATTGTATTTTACTGCAGAAAACAACAGTTGGTTTCTGTGGAGTTGCTTTGAGTCTTGCTTAGTTCCCATTATCTTCAATGGAGATGAATATGTATATCAGAGGAAATATTTTGTCTTTGAGAGAAAGAGAGGAGGAAGCATTTGGCTTTGAGTGTCTGCATAACTCTAAGTTCTCTTAGAACAGCTGAATCTACTGGTGACTCTTGAGAGAAGGTAGCTTTTCTCACACTGAATACACAGCCCCAAAGAGACTTTTGTGTGGTGCTTGGTGGATGACTGAAGTGATGGAATCAAAAGACTTTGTTCTCTGGGACATAGTCTGGTGGGTGGAAGGGTGGAAGAGAGCCACTTTATCATCAGTTTGTGTTTATCTAGTGCTTGTCATTTTTTTTATTTCCTGGGCTAACAAACTATTCTCTGGTCATGTGTGTCTCTGCCTTTTCAGATGGATATGATGTTTTCCAGTCTTCTGGGGCAGGAAATATGAAGTAAATAAATAAATGAGGTATTTCTCTAGAAAGACCTCTCAAGGCTTTTCTGTTGATATGACACACTTAGCAAAAGATTTTCCATAATGAGGTACTACCTGCTTTGCTCCTGTCCACTTTTCCAGTTAAAGATATATTCTAAACTCCTGCTTTATTTCTCAGCTAAATCTGCACCTGTATATCAGCAATAAGTATATTAAAAAGAACAGGCAAATGTGTTGCCTCTCTTCTCTTTGACATTTCTTTTTTCAAACCTCTTTTGATAGTTCCCTCCCAGAACGAGAGCGAGGAGTGTGTGCAAACACTTGTTCTCCACATCAAGCCTGACTGAACAATTTCTCTGCTATTCTGAGTTTCTGGTGAACTGAAAATTACCAGCTGTACTGAATTGTGACAAACACTGTGTCTCTCTGTGTTTCTGTATGTGAAAAAAACATATAAACAGAAACTATCAGATCTTATAACTGCAAATTAATTTTCACATTTATGACCCAGTGTAGCATTTTAACTCAGTAAAATACAAATGCTGCCTCACTTTCTAGCTAGATTATTTCTTCAAGCCCTCATGGAAGCATATATGTAGAATACACAGAACAAGGAATCCTCTAATACGTTTCCTGGCTGAGACATAGTCAGCGAATAGGGCAGCAAACACATAAATGCAGTCATCATTGCACAGATTTGAAAAAGAAGATGAGATTGCGCTAAGGAAGTTGACAGTTATTTTAGAGGTATGTGGCTTCCCCTTCATGCTTCAGGATGGTTGATCCACACACAGACGTGCTCACAGCTGATCAATGACAAGCTTATTTTGTAATCTTCTAAAAAGAAGATTACAAGCAAACAGGTTATCAGAACTTAATTTGCTAGCACTCCTCGAATGATTTGTAATGACAAAAGCAAGTCATTGAACTTCAGTAACACATTTGCCACCCTTTGATGTCTATGCTCTTAGCATTAAAGCGGTAACAATCTAAGCTTTTTTTGTGTATGCTACATCAGTCCCTCCTTGTCAAAGTAAACCACAGTACCTATAAAAAATGTGTGGTCACAACCCAGCTAGCTAAATCCTTGCCAAAAATTGACTTCAATAGCTGTCTACAGAGTCTGCCAGAATACTGTTGGGCAACTCAAACCATGTGTGCCTTGTAGGGTCATGGCTTTAAGTGGACAACAGAATTGCCAAAATCTATCCATCTTTTCAGCTGGAACCCTCTTCATCCCTCATAAAATGCAGTCACATCTAAAAGGAAGGAAATAGATAAAAACCACCAGCACAGAGCACACCTTGGAGAAAGTACATAATACATTTAGACCCTGAATGGGAGCACTTCATGTTGGTAAAATGAGACTACCCAGACTGAGATGCATAAATGAAACCTGAAATAACACTTTAAAAAACATCTTCTAGGAACTACATTTACCTGAGAATATGAGAAGCAACCATTCTTTCTGGGTGTTTGGACAACTAATTAAAACCCATATCTAATTTTCTCAAAGGACCTTTATAAACACACTGTAAAAAGTGCTGCTTTTCTGAGCACCATGGTCTAGCCAATCTGTTCCTGCGACATGACTGCTCTGGCAGAAGGCCTCTTTGCAGAGGCTTTTCAATCAAATATCTTTCACCAAAAGTTTGCTGTTCTGGGCAGGGATATGTGCAAGAACAGCAGACTTTGAAATTCAAAGACCTGACCACAGTTTCATCATAATCGTGATTAGATAACCACTACATCTGTACAGGAAAGCTCTACACTGTAAGTGCAGCAAGCCCACTACACCTAGGACAGCTGATCTGTACCAAACAGGCACAGCAGAATTGCAGTGAGTGTGTGGGAGACAAGAACCCCCTCTGACTTTTAGGTCTGGAAACTGATGGCTTTTATTTTACCCAATAGAGCTGGCAGGGATACATCCCAACAATATGCTTACAGGTCCAACAGACAGCATGAGAGATGGCTTGCTGCAGAGTTCGCTCTTGTGGATTTAGGGGATACAATCTTTTTTTCTCTTTCATGGGCTCAGAATCTCAGGATGATGGGCTAGAAGGAGGTCACTGATGAACTAAAAAAGGAGACAACCTCTGATTGCCCCCACTGCCACTGGTGTTTGTTCTGCTCTGAGTATTTGCTATATCCACGCTTGCGTGAAGATTTGCACGCAATATCTGTGTGGCCAGAATTACCCTTACTTGGATGGCATAAAGGGACAGTATTCTGATGTGTCAAGATGAGGAAGAAGCAATGGAGACCTGCACTCTGCACAGAATAGCCGAAGTGAGAAAAACTAAAAAGGATATAAGAGGACAAAGGAAAAGAAAAAAAGATGCAAAGGGAGCAGAAAGAAAAGGAATAACAAGAGACTGGGCAGAGAGAAAGAGACTAGAGTGGACAAAGACGGACAGCTGAAAAGGAAGGATAGGCAGACAGAAGCACCTTGGGAGCCTGAAATACCCAACTAAAAGATCTGGACTGAGGCTGGGCATGAGCTCATTTCACAGTAAATTCTAACAGCAGTGCCCACATGTAAGGGGAACGCTGGTGGCAGTGAGGTCAGTGACGGCACTAACTTTACTCACCATTTGGGATGTAGGAGGTGGCACGAGGGGAGGAAGTGGGATGCAAACAATTCCAGCAGATACTTCCAAGAGAAGAGAAACTGGTCGGCAGGAAAGTTCCCTGATCTCCCTCTGTCATTCGTGAAGACTGATGAACTTCTCTGCAGCTCTGTCTTGGTCTTTTCAGTGAAAGAATCTTGCTAGCTTTCTCATAATGGCAGAAGTAATTAAAAAGGGGATCAACTTCAGAGGAACATAAAACACACACCAAAAGCCTGTCTCTTTAATGATATCCCCTACATACTTTCCTGGCGGGCATTCTGCTAATCTAATACCTGTTAATTCTATTTTTAATTAGGACTATAGCTCACCAGAGGCTGTTTTATACTTAATTTGTTGGGGTTTTATTATATGGCTCAACAGTCAGCCAACCACTGTATGCATCATGTGATCCTGGCTGAGATCTTTCAGGCATTACTGCACACTGAGGCCCTTGGAGAGAACGTGCCACTACAATTTATGAGTCACGCGTTCTTGCTCTGCCTAGGTCTTGTCATGTGTGTGCTTGTCAGGATTCATCTCCATCTCCATTACCCCTGGGGCAGAAGTCATAGTTTGTTTCTGCTCACTTGTCTGATTTTTAGCAGATCATATTCCCATCTTCAGAACCTTAAACAAGTGCCATCTTTGTAGAATTTAAGGTGGAATTCTAAGTGTTGATTTAATTCAACTCAGACCCATCTTTGAATTGACAGGAAATATCCTCAGTTCAACCATTTTCCAAGGTTGACATAGACTGCTATACAAAGAAAAAAAAATTTAAATTAAATGCTTTCTTTGCTGTCACCAAACAGAAAACTAATTTTCTGAAGTGTTCTTCTTGTATTTCTGTAATTTTCAAAATATTTGCTTTTAAGAGTTTGAAATGTTTTTGAGGTCTGAGGCAAAATTTTATTTGTCTGAAACACACATCTGAAAGAATCATCTTCATTAATGCTATTTTTGCCAGAATGGTTTGCAAAGAGGTTGTGCACTAGATAAAGAATTAGCTTGGAAATTATCAGGAGAAAAAAAAGAGATCACAGGTAAACCAAGTCCACAGTGCTTTAGTGACCAGAACATAATTTAGGCCAATGATAAAACATTTTATTAAGCCATCGTAAGCCAGCTCAGGGAACTGACCAATCTTTGGTTTGCCTCTAGGATACCAGCTGCCAGTTAAACAAGGGTATTAGTATGTCATTGACTCCAAATTGGTGAGAAAAGAGGGTCAGCAATAGCTGCTAAATGGTAAACCTCACCTCCATCTCTGGGTGCCAAGAAGGATGACACCTACAAGTTGTTCAGTCACACATTGAGAATGATGTTATGCCATCCTAAAAGAACACATCAGTTCCAGAGAACCTGCTCTCTTTCAGTTTGAAACCACTTCCCCTTTTTCTGTCACTACATACTCTTGTAAAAGGCCCCTCTCCATCTTTCTTACAGGCTCCCTTCAGGTACTGGAAGGCCACAATTAAGCTGCCCCAAAGCATATGGATGATGGTCTTATCCATTGGGAGTCTTCGAATAGAACAAACTGGATTCTTGACCAGTAAGTCTCTAGCCCAGAGATTGCCGAAGATATGGAAGAAGGATGTAACAAAGGAGGAGTCACTCCAGAAATGGCCAGTTCCTTGATTCTCTCTGCTCTCTGCTCTTCTGCTCTCTACTCACCTGTCAGCAGTATCCGCTGCTGCTTTCGACCCCATTCCCATGCAGTGCTACATTCCCTGGACTCCTTAAGAAGGATTGCAAGCATCAAGGGATGTTACTGCTGATGCGATCATCAATGACTGCTGCTGGAAATCCATGCAGAAATATGTGCTGTGCACAGGGAAGTAGGCAGCAACAATACCCAGCTCTCCTTTCCTCTCTCCCTTCTTCCACCTGTAATTGAAATTCAAGGAACATAAGTCCCACTATCTCCTGTCAGAAGGATATATTATCTGTTCCTTGGGGACTGGGTTAGGAATAGTAAGTCATGTGGTAGCCCTCCCAGCGGTGTGCCCATACCACATGTGTAAATACCAGTATGTGTATGTATGTCCCTGATATTGGACAAGATTTTTTGGATGTGCAAGAATGAGGGATAAGAGCAAATTCACCTACTCAGGATGGTCAAAATTACAATGTTGCTCGACCTGGGTAATTTTCCTCACAGAAAGGCCACAGGAGAGGTCAGATAGTGGAAACACTCTACCCATTTAAGACAAGCCACACCCTTGCACCTTTGAGGCAGGAGACTTCTTGTAGTCTCAAGCATTTTGTAGTGACATTTGCAGGTTCAAGGTCGAGCCTGATATGCAAATCATCGAGTCAGGATCAGGCCAGGTCTGACAACAGTAGCCAGGGTCAAACAAATTCTTATGATCAACAGACAAGTCCATAGTGACAGGGCAGGTCCAATGTCAAGCTAGGACCAGGGGCCATGGCCAGGCATGACTGAAACACAGTTGGAGCTAGACCATAACTGACTGAGCTGCAATGGAGCCCCTGAGCAGAATGTGTGGGTGGAGGCCCTGTGTGAGGTCGATCAGAGCAGCTAAGGCTCATTAATGCACTCGGGACCCTGACACAATTTTTCTAGGAGCTGTGCAACAGGAGAGGTGAAAAGGTGCCAAGAAACTTCAGCCTGAGCCAAGGGATACCCAGCAAAATAACAAGCCTCAGCTGTTCCAGCAGGGCTCATGCTACAGGAGTGTCAGACAGGCTCAGACATTTCCTCTCCCATCATTTTTCCCCAGAACATTTGAAAAACATTGGTTAGCACCAATATGCAGTGACCATGCCCAAGAGAAGAGGCCAGCCAATGTGACATTTGCTTTCCTCACACCCAGAAAAGTCAGCAGCGAAGAAACTCTTAAGGGAGGCTAGGAGGAACGTTAAAGACTTTGGGTTGAAACAGATTTTAATCATTATAAAATTTAGCACAAAGTACTATATTAATGGTCTTTTAATAATGCATGGCTTGTATGCAAGACCACAGAGCCCTACCTTTGGGTTTCTTTGTTTTTGTTGTTTTCCAATTCAGTCTTAGGATTCTGGTAATTACTTTTTTTTTAATCGAGTCTCTTCACAAGAAAGTAAGTAGCTGGCTGAACACGTGAACTAACGCAGCCTAATTTTGGGCAGCTTCAGGGCTTGTGATAACTGACTTTTAAACTTCCTTACCCCTTTATTAATGACCAGTGAATAAGAATCTACACAGGAGCAAAAACTTGGCTGCAGAGCAGATCCTATGTTGGCTGCAGGAAGCATTTCCTGTGGCTGGTCAATCATAACAACTCCTTTCCAAGAGTTTCTCTGACAGATAACCTATTTCTTCCCCCATGAGGATTAAGAGTATCACCCTTTCTTAGTCTGTGCATGAAGCATCCAGGAACAGAGTATGTTCAAGATCTCTGGCCCTCTATCAGATCTCACTGAAACTGACCAGAAGACAAAAAAGGCAAATGCACATGCAAAGAAAATGAAAGAAAAGGAAGAAAGTGAGATTTCATGACTGTAATTCCTTAGGAAAGCAAGCTGAAAGGAAAAAATATCAATCACATGATAATCACTCTTTAGTTCATTTTCACAGACAGGTTGTAAAAGCTCTATTAAAAAACCAAACAAAACCAAATGAACAGAAAAATGGAGGAGGTTTTAGGAGATATTTTAAAATACGAATAAGTAAGACACTAATACCTTATATTTCCTTCAAATACATAGATCAAACTGTCTGCAGATATTGAATAGCTTATGCCTCGTCTGTGAGGCAGAAGAGTAATGGCATTTATAAAATGGACTATGGCAAAGGTCCATATGTGGCATTTGCCAACAAAAGAATAATGTGAAAGGTTATATTTTTTGAATGTTTCCCTCCAAACTCTAGCAGCTTTCTCCTTCCCTACTTCCAAAACATATTATAGAAAATATGGCTGAATGTGTTCTCAAAACTCAACCTAGTCCCTCTTTTTAACCCACACCTAGACATACCTGAGAAATACTTGCCTAAAACAATGGCAAATATGCCCCTTAATGATGGAGCTTTAACAGCTTTCTCAGGCAATGTAATTCAGTATTAGAGTACCTTTTCATATTTTACCCCTCAACTGGGCCATGAATTTTCTTTACTGCAGTTTAGACCCATTGTCTATTTCTTGTGCATTGTGAATACTCTGAGAGCAAGCAATTCCTTCCCAGGAAGCACTTGCATACCTAAGGAATATTTCTCCTGTCTTTCTTTGGAGTTCTCTTTTTCAGACTAAATAAACCTAATTCTGCTTTTGTTTTCCTTGCTGATCACAGTTTCCAGTTATTTTTTTTTAATCTCTGCAGAGTACATCCATTTGGCCCACATATTTTCTGAAATATGTTATCCAAAATTGTATGGAACAATCCAGCTGAGACTTCCATTCATCCACATTTTGACATTTCCAGATGTTTTCATTTGGTTTGATTTAGTCTTGTGCAAGCTCTATCACTGTGTAAGTACATGCATATTTAAAAAAAAAAAAAAAAAAGGCACCAAATTAAAAACCAAAGGATTAAAACATAATATGGGAGTTTGAGAGACATAAACTGTCAGAAATGAACAGAATTGCAGTGATGGAAGGTGTTATTATTAGGAATAACTCTAAGTTCATAAAGGATATGTATAACCTTATTTTCTTCTGATTGGTGCCCTAAATTACTGCAAGCATTATAGATGGCCATAAGCTCCTTTAGAATTCAAAGACTTACCAGGCATTCCCTCCTTGTAACCTTGTATCCAGTTCCTCACAGAAGCCATCCCCAGTGTAATAATACTAGCAAATTTTCTTCAAGTGCAAGTTCTTCGGTAAATCCCTGAAGTTTGCTCCTCACACTTTGCAAGCCAGCCCAGTGTGACCTTTCAAGGAGCAGAGCAATTGTAAAAGCCTCATATACGAATTTCGGTTGGATCGAGCTATTGATATTACATAGTAAAAAAAAAACCTCTGCTAATACGAGGATGAAGACTGAATAACTTGATAGCAGTTTTCCAAATGTAGTTTCAATTAGCCTCAGAAAAACTGTGGAAAATTATTATTTCTTGACAAGACAGTCATCAATTTTTCTTCAATACAAGCTGGAGATGACCTAGATGGAATGTGTTCCACAGTACAGCCATGATTTCTAAAACTGTAATTATTCGCATTATCTTCAACCTAACTAAAAGCTACTGCTCATGAAGAGTTGTAGACAGGATTCTGACAAAGTGGAGGTAAAACCAGAGAGTTTTCTGTTAGGAAGCAAATTTTATAAGGAACATGAAGCCATATCAGTGCATTCAGAGATGGCCTGGTTTACAAAATAATCCTAGTAAAGTCACGACTAAATACATGCTAATCTTATTCCAACACAAAATCCATGTTTGCAGGCCACTTTTTATAGGCTCTAGGCAGCATATGTGATTCACAGTTCTGTGATAACTTCGTCATACAGAAAGTGCTCCAGCTGCAGACCCTGTGGAAGCCTGCTCCAGAACTTATAGAAGCTAAATCTCAGTTCTGTGGTGGGGAGCCTTGTAGCTTTCAGATCCTTCTCCCTCCCAGAGCCTTCAGGCTTATGGTTTTAGGAAACATAAGACTCTGCACATGCTTGGGAACCCAAAGTTTGGCAATATGCCTCTTGGATCTCCCCTGAAACTGAGTGATGAGTGACTTGCTTTGCCAGGAATCCAGCAAACCCGGACAGGAATTCTACAGGACATCTGTGTTACAAAGAAATGAAAAATACTTGTAAAATCCTCAGTCTCAACTACACGTTAATTTAATTGAGAAATTTCAGCCTAACTTTGAAAGTGGTACATTTGCCCTCAACAGAGGCAATAATATGTACACATACATATATAGTACCTTTTCAGAGGCTGTCTTTCCCTAGCAGCCAGATGTTCTCTTCACCTCACTTCAGTAATGGAGGAACACTGGGGAATGAGGAGTATGTCTCATATTCATAATCCATTCTGCTAACAGCATAGTGGCCCTAAATTTCTGAGTTGTCAAACATTGTGTAAAACATGGCTGTAATGAAAGTTAATACACTTATGGACACAGTGAACTTTGTCCCTATAAAATTCCCTTCTGTCCAAAGTACAAAGCAAGCTTCATGCATCTTCCGTGGTGGTTTTGAGCCAAGATACAACAAGCTATTGAACTTCCAGTGTCTTGTGTGTCATATCTTCCAGTCTCTTCTAAAATCTCTTTCCATAGCTCCAGATTATTTCCCTAATCAAGGATTAGACCCTTTAACCATATGTATATTAGATAAAAAATAGCTTCTGGTGAGGTATAGTCCTAATTAAAAATAGAATTAACAGGTATTAGATTAGCAGAATGCCCGCCAGGAAAGTATGTAGGGGATATCATTAAAGAGACAGACTTTTGGTGTGTGTTTTCTATTCCTCTGAAGTTGATCCCCTTTTTAATTACTTCTACCATTATGAGCAAACTAGCAGGATTCTTTCACTGAAAAGACCAGGACAGGACAGAGCTGCAAAGACATTCACCAATCTTCACGAATGACAGAGGGAGAATAGGAGAATTTTCTACCGATCACTTTCTCTTCTCTTGGAAGTGTTGTGCTGAAGCTGTTTGCATCCCCCCAAATGGTGAGTAAAGTTACTCACTGACCCCACTGTCACCAGCGTTCCCCTTAGACCCGGCTACACAGAGTTTACTGTGTAATGAGCTCACACTCAGCCTCAGTCCAGGTCTTTGAAGCTGGGTACTTCTTCATTTATTTCCAGCCCTGGCAAATTCAGCTACAAAAATCAGTCTTTCTAGAAGTTTGGTCCGCAAGACTGAAATGTTTTATGGCTTTTGGTCTCACAGACTTTACTTTGCTTTTACCTCAAATGATTTTTGCAGACCTTCAAGGTCCAAGTGGAGTGAGACACTGAATTCTATAATTTGTTTCCTTCAGACAGTAGATCTGTCTTTTTCTTTTCATTCTTTTCTTTCTGTCTACTAAACTGAAGCTGCAAAAGATAGCAAGTTGCATTGGGGAATTATTCTATAGGAGAAGCTAGTCAGGCATCAGTAGATGAGAAGGAGGTTTCTTACAATACTTTCCATTTAAAAGCCTTTTAGACTCTTGACATTTTGCTATGTAAAACAGATTCTTCAACTTCACTGAAGTTTTATAGGTCCTCTCCAAAACACGTGCTCAGAACACCTTCTAATCCTGTCTTCACAATATGTCCATGTAGACATGACCTTCTAATCTTGACTTCCAGTCAGAGAACCAGACTAGAGAGATGGCAGCAACAAAAGTGAGCACACCGAAACTATTAAGCAAAGCAAATTGAAATTTACATCACCTAGACCAACACAATTGCATGCATTCCTCTTACAAAACAGAAGAAATCATGCAGGACAGTAGAAAGAAGGAACAGAGGGCTAATAGTTGATTCGCAGAGAGAGAGGCTGTGTTGTGAATTAGATGAGCAAAGTGCCTTGATTCAGGGCTTTTATCTACAGGCCTGTGGAAGGTAGGGTGCCATGAGACCAGGTAAAGAAGCACTGCCAGACCTGCAAAATGTAGGGTAGGGCTCAGAATACCAATTTTTTTCCAGTCAACACAGTGCCAATGCCAATGCTTTCTCTTTTGGAAATATAAATTATAGAGCAAGGCAGAGAAAAACGAATTGTTCCAAATCTGAGAAACTCCTAATTCTCTCATTCTTTTTTCTTTTTCTTTCTTTTTTTTTTTTTTAAGTTCACTCCCTCCAAATTATATGACATTAAGGAGTTAAGATTGGATAATATTTCTGTGAAAATTCTTAGTCTGTTAGGTTCTTTGTAACTCAATATTTTATTGAAAATTGTAATCCTGTCCCTTATTCCCATGTGTGTACCAGAAAACACAGTAACCTCTAGAGCCTAGCTGACCAAAGATGAGTTCTCAATAGCTCAAAACTCGGTGGAAACTGCTAGAAAGGAACATCTATTGTCAAAAAGTGATTGAAATGTTCTGCTAGATATCTACGGATTCAGTGCTCAGTAATCTGTAATAAATAGTTTAGACTGCCAATCAGTAAAGAGATTAAGGCCAGACAGACAAATTTTTAAACACATCTTACCAATGTCATCTACTAATAGACAAGAAATGTTTAGATATTCACCTCTCTCTTCCTTGCGTGTTATTGCCAAGAAAACACAAAACAACCCAAAAAGTCCAGTGGGTAGCATAGTATGAATTCATTTTCATGCACACTACAGTTCTTACTTCAGAAGAAGTGCTTTGTTGAGATAAAAGATTCATGCCAAAAGTGATCTCCCTTAACAAGGGAGATAATGCAACACGTTGTTCATATCTGCTCATTTTTGTGTTTCAAAATCATTGACCCAGTGAAGTCATTACAACCTTTATCATGGATTTTAATCCGTCCCTATATTAAGTATTTGCTTATAACTAAGGGAAGCTTACTTGTGGAATGACAGAGTGTTCCCAAAGTGCCATCTAAGGCTGAAATCATTCCCCAAGGAACCGAGAATCATCACAAATCTCATTGCCTTCTTGTATAGGGCACTTTGAGTTTGCTCTCAGTAACATGAATAGCAACATGAATTTTAAAACAAAACTTATTTGAGCATAATGAACATTAAAACCAAAAGTTAAGGCAGTGAAGACGTAGTAAAGCCAATGGTAATACCAGATAGTGCTACATCAAAACTCTTAATTAAAAATTGAATAAAATAAAATAAAATAAAATACACTGTTCCTGTTGTAAAAAGGCCAAACCTCCATTTTGGAAAGGCTTTTCGTCTTAAATAAGCTACATGGAGTGACTTTATAGTTGGCAAAAACTTTGAAGCAGCAAAACCCTACTGCATGTGACAAGATGTGGGACAAAATGATGATGCAAAAATAGAAGGATAAACTAAATGTGCCACCCAGAACACAGAAAGCTGAGGCAAGCATTGTCACCACTGTCAGCTTTCAGGTTCCTTCTTTCTTCAGATTTTTCAAATCATGGCTTGTTTCTTCCACAGGAGCCATGGAAAAGCAAAATAAGGACCAAATATGATACTTCTGGATTTAAATCCATAATTCCAAGTGTTTTGAAAAGCAGTATAAAACCACTGAATATTGGTTTAAAAGAGAAAAAACAAACAAAAACCTCACAACTCAATTATCTTGATTTTCTTTTCTTGAATTTAGAGCTTTCCTTCTGAGAGACTAGGAAAGACAAGAGTTTCCAGACAACAAAATAATAGTCTTAAAATGTTAAAGCCTCAGATAAAACACATCAAAATGCAATTAAATACTTTGTTGAAATTAATTTAAAGTACTTCTCACTTGTAAACAAGTAATCTAGAAGAAATTTTACCATGAAAACACAGAGTTTGAACTTCTCAGCGAAGTCTCAGAGGCAAAAGTATCCCAAGCTGAGACGTTTCGGTATGGACTGAAATGAGAAAATCCCTGCCATTGTGAGACTGCTACAAAAATAGCCAGTGCTGGCAAAGGAGTGTCAACTGACTTCAGTAAATGAGGGAAATACTGGCAAACATAAACCCTGACCTTGAGCAGCGATATTCTCATTTCAAGACTTGGAGGTATACACACATAGCCACCTATTTCTGTCGGAGGCTGCTCTTGCTGCAATCTATCCCTGGGCAGACAGCCAGGGCAAAATCTCTCCAGGACAGAAGCCCCACTTAAACCATGGGTTTAACAGGAACATAATGAAGGGAGTGGCTGAAAATAACCTGCCCTTACAAGGCCATCACATTTCAGGATTCCCAGGCCATAGGGAAAAGGCATCTGTAAACAACAGAATCTCTAGGTCCTGCCTTTCCCATCACCTTCTTCTTCCTGGAAAAGGAAACCTTGAGAAACTTCTGTGAAAGGAGCAGTCACAATGTGGGAAAGAGAACTTTTAGTGGCTAGTTCTCCCTTGAACTGCCCCTCTATGGCTATACCAACGGTAGCCGAGCAGTGGAGCGCATTTTTTCCCAGTTTTGTACAATGTGAGAGCAGGGGAATGTGTGCTCCAGGAACCTCTTTGCAGATGGTGAGTTTTTTTCTTTATGCCTTCGTCTTTTCCGCTAGCTCGTAATCTGCCCCCTAGCTTCCCTGGGGCCAAGGGGAAGAGGATGATCTTTATATAGCTGTCCTCAGGGACTGGGTGAATCACAGAGTAACATCTAATCCCTCTTGCACTCCGCAACTGTATAACATCCCAGCTGAATATCAAGCCAGGGAAAATAAGTTGCAGTTTTACATACAAAAATCAGGCAGAGGTATCACAAGCACAGTCAGAGCAGTTATCAGTTGCCACCATAAAACTCAAACTGGAAAATTAAACAAAGCAGAATAACCAGAGACCAGAGAGAGTGCAGAAGCCACTTAGAAAGACCAAGATGCCATGTTCTTTATTTTAGCAGTTAATTTTTCAAAAAATAATATTCAATAGTCATTGGGTGAATCTATTGCAGGGCTTTTTTTTTTTTTTCACTGGAGAGGGCAAGGAGCCATGTTTTTTTAAATGCTTGGCCACCATGTTTGGTATCTGAGCTGTATATCATGCACTGTTTGTCATTTCATGCCACTTAGAACAAATCCTGGCTGGCTGGAATCCTAGTCCTGTGGACTGTGAGTCATGGATATTAAATGACCATCATGTGAGCTCCTGCATGCTGCTGTGGTTAGTGTGTGACACTGTAAAGTTGTACAGTATCTTATCACAGAAGAGCATCAACATGAATAAACAATTTGAGCAGGAGCACTTCCAAAACAACACAAAATAAATTACTTGTTTTAGCAAGAGGCAAGTAAGGGGTAAGGATGCATGAAGCTGAAGCAAAGGTACAGCATTTATGTGTTTTTTGGGGAACCAGTAAGCCACAGAAAATCAGCTACTGGCTCTGTAATAGCAGATCTGGGGTAAGAATGGAAAAGATACTGTCTGTAAAGGAACAGTTTGTAAGAATCTTTAAATCTCCTCAAGGAAATTCTGTAGCAGTCTTCTTGATGCATAATTATAATCCCGTCCAGTCTCATTTTAGTATCCTACCAGGATAAGGAACTGAACACAAGCGTTTAAGAATCTATCTCTTAGGAACCAGAACCAATTTTGGGATTGACTAAAATACCAGTCCGAATTCAGAATTTTAAAACAAGTAATGAGATGTTTTTCACTGATGTGATATGGACAATCCTTGAAGTGGATAATTTTAGTCTAGCAGAAGCCAAAATTAGAAGATTTACTGAGCAGTCCATTTCATGTTAATGACATGCAGGAAATCTATACTACAAATCACATTGGAAAAAACTTAGTGCAAGAGGAAAACATTGTTTTCAAAGAATACCATTTCATACCTGGATTAGGTAGGTTTATTCCCTCCTAGTTAAGACCTGAGTAAGTTCCTGCCATCGGTGATATAATGAAAATCCATTTTAGCCAAGACACAG
This sequence comes from Corapipo altera, assembly GCF_003945725.1. Taxonomy (NCBI): domain Eukaryota; kingdom Metazoa; phylum Chordata; class Aves; order Passeriformes; family Pipridae; genus Corapipo; species Corapipo altera. The sequence goes on from NW_020884888.1 coordinate 1,871,492, forward strand.
GAAAACCCTGTAAGAGTTAGATGTGAAAGCCCATTTCCATCTTCATTAGCATGGGTAAGCTGCTCAGGCTAGAAATTGTTGTTGTCCAGTCCAAAGTGTTATCCAGTTACCTTCTGCAGGTTACTATGAAATCATGTACTGCTATCAAAGGTTCTTATGGGTCTATAATGTTTCAGTTCTCAGTCACGGCTGCAACAAAATTACTTCTCTTGCTGCCAGTTCCAGCGTAGATCATGTTTTTCTGCCTTTGCGTCTGTTTTTCTTTCTGGTAGCAGCTACCACCTTCTTCTCACTATCGCAGCAGTTTCCCCTACCTTTGCTTATGTTTCTACCACGTCATAGCAGTGTAGCTCTCCTTAGGTCAGCAAAGCCAGGTATTCATAGCTTGCACTTTCTAAAACTTTTCAAGCACTGAATAATTTAAAATGTATTATATTTTTTGAATTAAGCATCAAAAACTTTGGATTTGAAGTCTGTTCACAGGCCAAAAGAGACTGTTAAAACTCACTACTGATTTTTGATACAGAAGTCCAGAGTTTTAGAGAAATAAATATGACTTGAATCAGATGTGGAAAATTTATTCAGATTAATCCAGATTTAATCAAACCCATCATTATAAAGACATCAGCAAGTCATATCAGAAGATTAAAGCTGTTAATGTACTGTACTCAAGTTACCATGACTGTCAGAGAAAAGTTAAACACTATGTTGGGTAATATTAATAAAAACAACATGTTAAAAATAGAACTATGTCACTATGGTTAGCTCCAACCTTGAATTTTTTTAATTTTTTTTTTTAAATGTAGGAGCAAATTTTAAAAATGCTGTTGAATTTGAAAATATCTTCTACTATGGACAAGCTTTCATGGAAATAAAAGACCAAGGGGAAGCAGGGTTATTCACAGACATATGAACGGATATTAGATAAGAGATAAATCAGTCTTACTAACCAACGGGGAAGACCAGGAAGTAATAAAATAAAGCATTAACATGAAAAAAACGCAGACTAAAAATTAGGGAAATTTTCATAACTATGTGAAGGCAGAATAAACGCAGATGCAAATCAGAAACAAGATGCCAGAAAAAGCTGTGAAATAAACTTCATGGAGGATATTCAAGACATCAGTCTGTGGGGAGTTACTTCAGCATAATGAAATCAGAGCTTTCAGGAGGCAAAGATGAGAACTGGGGAATCCACCTTCTCACCCAAATCATCAGAAATGGCTCTGGTGAGCTAAATGTTATGTTGTCACAAGTTGTCTCCATTTATTATAACCCAGTTTCCTTGAAATACATGGAACAGACTGACAAGTATGCTGAAAATGGCCTCATAACCTGAATGTCACAGCAAGGCCAGACACTGAGGTATCTGACTAAAAGTCATTGCTATTTCTCCAGGTCAGATCTTTCTTTTTAATTTAACCTGCTTCAGTGAAAGCATTTTAAAACTGTTTCTTGAAAGCATACTGAGATAAATTCTTGAAGGGATTTTTACGAATAGATGTGCTTTGCTTTGTTTCTAGCAAAGATTAATGCTTTCGCATAAGGGTTGGAAAGCAGTTTCACAGTTAAAGGAAAACAGAAGTCACCACTGATCCCTCAAATTGAGCACAGGCCTGTCAGTCTGATTCTGGTGTTTGGAAAGAGAAATATTTTCTTCTCTTCTTTCCACAACTGTGATAACAATCTGTAAGCCAAAGTACAACTAAAGTGTCTCCTGGAATTACACTGTTTGCAAGAAATGAATTTTAAACTTATTATAATAGTGTACTAAAGAGCTTGAAATTTTCATGCCCACAGGGCAATATAGCACTCCATTTGTGATTTTATGTCACAAGCATGTAGACTTCTTTAGTTTTACAAATACTCTTCAAGAAAACATTTAATTTTTCTCACCAGGGAAAACGTTAAACCCTACCCCAGGAAACTGTACAGAAGGAAGGAAATTTGGGTTGAGATGGCCATGTTTTGACTTCCAGTCACCAAATTCAAATCCCTTCCCCATAGGTATTCCATCTTTGGGTTCATAGTCCAAAATAATAAACCTAGGACATATTTTACTCTGAACCAAAATAATAAACCTAGGACATATTTTACTTTTTATATTATATACCCCTCCATAACAGTCCAGTGAGTTTTTTCTTATTTTCCAGGTTTCTGGAGATCAATTGTTACTTTGGGTTTCTAAGGAAATAAGGTTTAGATGATCACAGTCTGTCCACTCATACATTCCTCTTTCCTTCTCTCTTTTGAAACAACAGAGTATTTTTATTTCACTTGACTGGATGGATGAAGATGTCAAAGGTGAAACACTTGTTCAAGTTTTTTGTTTGGGTAAAGAAAAACTAACCAAGCTGATTCTGCCAAAGAGATCCAGCCACTGTGCATGGCCAGAGATGGTAGCCAGGTGGCCAGTCAGCATATGTGTATTGACAGGACAATCTCATGTGGTTGTGCCCCTGCCACATCATGTGCTGCCACTCACCCATCTGGTCAGGTAAAATTCCCATAACAAAGCTGAGATATCAGAACTGATCCACAGAAAATCTGCTTCTCTTTTCAGAGAGACATGCGGATTCCAGCCTCTGGAAGTACAGACAGCACAAGATAAAACAGATCCCAGCACTGCCAAAAACACATGAGTGATGAGCCCTCAAGATTGCCAAAATGGAGGCAGATATCCATAATTATCTAATATACAGTGTTACTGACGTTCTGCAACATATACTCACTCACCCAGAGCGCATGCAGGGGTATGGCTTCAGGTCTCTGTTTCTGGGTCAGAATTCATCCTGGCGTGCTCAGTAAGACATTGAGTTCAGCCTGGATGGCAAGCTAAAGGTATTAGTACCCACAGAAGTGTCCTCCCCAGTGCTGGGAAGTTCAGCACAGTTGGAAATGTACCTAATGCACTGGGTAGCTGTGTTAGCATATGGGCCAAACTGTGGCTTTGCTTCTATAGGTGTCATACTTTATTTAAATATTATGAGTTCCCCCTTCAAATTGCTTCAATTGCATCCAACTTACCATAAGAATCAATGCATCAAGTTACATCAGTGGAGGCTTAGATTGGATTTTAGGAAAGATTTATTCACTGAAGGGGTAGAACAAGTTGCCAAGGGTAGTAGTAGAATCACAGTACCTGGAAGTGCTCAAAAAACATGTATATATGGCCCCTAGAGACATGGTTTAGTGGTGGACCTGGCAGTGTTAGGTAACGGTTGGCCTTTTCCAACTTAAATGATTCTAGGATTCTGTGATTCTACAAAATCTAGAAAGCTTGAAATTAGTTGATCAAACATGAACTGCAGAGAGGATTTACAGAACAGAATTTTGAAAAGCCTAAAAGTGATACTTAACCAACTGTCTAATTAAAATAGCATGGTATTTATCTTCACATTTGCCCTGTTAGGCTACAAACCACTGCAATTCTCATGTTTTACACGCACAGCATTGAAACGCTATCTGCAGTGTAGATACTCACACATAAACCCTTCAGATTCAGAGGAGGAGAGTGGGCACTTAGAGGGCAAGAGCTGCCTAAGCAATTTCATCAGTCTGCCATAGAGGGGATCAAGTCCTTTTTGGGAAACTGGCAACACATTAACACCATACAGTGAGTCTGGAGCTGGCTCTGGCATCTAGAGTGTAGGCACAGCCGTGGTCACACGGCTGAGAGGAGAGGGAAAGCTGAGACTGACAGCTGTGCTACAGGGAGCTGAAGTGAGAAAGGCTAAGGGTGAGGGTCAAATTGCTGTAGGAGCAAGTGCCACAGTATCTGGTTTCAACCAAGCAAATTATCTACCTGAACTTAACTCCCTTACACATTTGTATCGAGCATGTTTGTTAATATAGTGATTTCTGTAGGAACTGAATCCATTTCACACGCAAATGGGCCTAAAAATCACCAAAGGATGGGAACTAATTTTATTTCTCAGTCAGCAGAACTGTGCAGAAAATCACCCTTAATTTAATAGAGAGTGATTTGCAAATCACAAGGGAGAGAAATTATACCTAATTTAACCAAGAAGGATGGCCAAGGGAAAATACCGAATAGGTTTTGGGGTGAAATTATTTGACTAGAACCTCTTCAAGAAACTTGCTCTAAAAGTTGTTGTGCTTTGGGACTATACAAAGGACTGAATGGGATAACCCTTTCAGTGGAAACAGCGAGTTAAGTGGGCAAGAGGAATGCATGGGGTATGGCTGAGATGGAGTTCAGCTCCCCATAGCAGCCCTCACAGTGCACTGGTAGCTAGAAGGGTGTTGATAACTCATCAGTGTTTTGGCTGCTGGGAGGGGACACAACCAGGCCAGCTGACCCAAATTAACCAAAGGGATATTCCATACCATATGATGTCAGTTCAAATATAAAAGCTAAGTAAAAAAGCAGGAAGGGGGGGGCATTAGTTATTTACAATGTTTGCCTTCCAGAGCAAGCACTACTCATGCTAAAGCCCTATTCCCAAGGAGGATCTAGATATTATTTGCTGATGGGAAGTAGAGAATACAGTTTCTATTTTTTCTCTTTGCTTATGTGCACACAAGCTTTTGCTTTTGCTTTAGTAAACTGCCTTAGCTCAATGTGCAAGTTGTTTTCCATTTTATTTTCTCTTCCCTGTCCAGCTCGGAAGGGGAGTGATAGAGTGGCTTGGTGGGCACCTGGCGTCTAGCAAACGTCAACCCACCATAGGGAAGAAAGAGACAGAAAGAGCAACATTTCTGATATAATTTTTAATGAATTAAGCCTGAGTTTTCTTCCCTGTGTATTTTAAAATCTCTTATAAGTGAAATATGTACATTACACATATAAGTGTATGAGCCATGTAACCCTAATGTGACCTGATGTTAATAAGTCACAATTTCATATGGATATCACTGATACATTTCTGATCAATAAATGTGGCAAATTCCAAAGCAGGGCCCCAAGGTACCTCATCATGTAAAATCACTGCCCAACACACGTTCCAGACTAGCCAAAGAGCAACAGAGTGGATCATGTGAGGAACTAGTTCACATACATAACATAGGAAACAGAAGAAAATGTCTTCTACTGGCTGGTGATAATCAGGAAAGCACTCTGACGTGCAGCAAGATGCCATGGAGGCCCAGAAGAGCAACCAAGTTGTCAGAGCATCCTTTCTTTCTCTGTGCAGATGGCTGGAAGTAAGATACCCTGACAAGCTGACAGGCCAGTAAGAGAATCTGTGCAGAGAAGGGTATTTACAAATTTCCCACCTTTGTGGTCCTGAGGAGCTTGAGGGAAAAAGTACCCCAACTTAAAAGTGTAGCCTCAGTTACCATGTGAGAGATGGTGGTGACAGAGGGGAGTCTGAACAGCCAAAGTAAGCATGTCAGTTTTGCTTGCAGACGGAAGGGGAGGAGGTGTTTCACGCACCCAAGCAGAGACTCACCTGCAGTCCCTGGCGAGACCACGGTAGAGAAGATGCCCACACTGCAGCCCATGGAGAGCACCATATGGAGCAGGTGGATGTTTCCTGAAGGAACTACATCCTGGGGAAAGCCCACGCTGGAGCAGATTTATCTGAAGGAATTGCACTCTCTGAGAGGAACCCAGAAAGAGCAGGAGGAGAGCATGAGGAGGAAAGAGCATCAGGAAAGAGCTGTTATGGACTGACCATAGCCCACTTTCCCCATCTCCCTGCACTGCTCAGGGGAGAAGGAGGTAAAATAGTCAAGAATGAAAGAGTGATATTGAGCCTGGGAAAAGAGAGTGTTGATGGGAACATTGTTATTTTAATTTTTGTCTTTGTTTCTCTCTATCTAGTCTGGAAAAAATAAGATTTTAGGGTGATCTAATTGCAGCCTTCCAGTACCTGAAAGGATCCTACAAGAAAGGTGGAGAGGAACTATTTACAAGGGCATGTAGTGATAGGACAAGGGGAGATGGCTTCAAACTGAAAGTAGATTAAATATTAGGAAGAAATTGTTTACTCTTAGGGTGTGGAGCACTGGAGCAGGTTGCCCAGAGAAGTTGTGGATGCCCCATCTCCGGAAGGGTTCAAGGCCGGATTGGATGGGGCAATCCCCCATGGCAGGAGGGTTGGAACTAGATGATCTCTCAGGTCCCTTCCAAACCAAACCATTCTTTGATTCTAATGCCAGGAACTGACCTTGAAATATGACTGTAATATCAGTCACACAATGCAATAGTCTTCTAAGAAAAGAGAGAAACAGGTTGAAGTGTGAATCCTGGAGTCTTGTGAGACATATTTGGCCACAACAGTTTCCATACATCAGGTGAAAGAAATGGTGCTGATCACCCTAACCAGGTAGGTAACCACATCTGAAGCCCATTTGTGACCATCTCTGTCTAAGTCATGTGTTCACTGCAGGCTGTAATACAGACAAGGGAACCACAAATGAGCTACTAGAAAACTACTAGAAACCAAGATAAGAACAGAGCTCTCCAAAGAATATTTTATTTTGCTTTCAATCAACTTTATGTAATCTCAGAGTCAAATTGTGTACTTACTACACCTACATATACATACCTACATATGTTTCAAATTCCCTTTCATATTCAACACAGATATTAATGTTTGTGGCTTAGTAATAGAACACATGGAGCTAAGCATACTTCTTAAGGTGATTTGAGTGGCTTCTCACATCTAAGTGCATACACACTTTAGAGAAAATTTCTGACAGAACTGCATGGAATTGTTTCTGAGGCATAGGAAAACTTTCAGCACTGCAATGTATTTACTGCACTCCCATGAGAAGCAGGACTTTAGAACAGACTAACCTATGGGAGAATGGAACACAACTGTGATGCCTTTGTACGGAGGTAGGCACCAAGTACAGTTGGCCTGCCTGAGTTAGAATCACTTGAGCAGGTATCACCTATGAGGTCCTCTGCCAAGCCAAACAGAGGCATCTGAAAGCTGTTGTTTACATTCTGTATGGGAAAGAAAGGAGATCACTCAGAGGGAGGTTCCAAGAAGAACGGGAAGGAAACAAAGTGGATTTGCAATGATGAGCTGAAAAGTTGGAAAGACAGAATGCTACATAAGTAGTTAAACATTTGTGATTACATTTCTGACTGTAAAGATGCTGTTTCACATAGCTTCCCTTGATTTCTTATCTGATGTATTTAACACGGTATAAAAATACACAAGGATTAAGAGAAATTAAATAGAACAGACATAGCAAGAAACTACCCCAAGGGACATCATAGGTATTGTAAAAGAAATTACACCAAGATTGCTCAGGGAGGTTCAGGTGATCTGGGAGGAAAGGGGGGGTGGCTCAGGATCAGGAAGGTGACAGCTTCCTGGTGCCTTCCATGTCCCAAGTTGTGACAACTCTGCAACTCACACTACAGCAAAGCAGAATAAAAGCATTTCCAAGCATTCAGCCCAAAGCCACGGCTCCACCCAGAGCTAAGAGGTTTTCTGAGATTCCAGACCCAGGGACATCTAACAAGGCTGGGAATGAGAAAAGCAGTTAAATGTCAGGGGATAAAGGAATTGAGGCAGAAAGAGACAGATGTTTCCCTGGCACATGGCTAAACTGTCTGATGGGAGAGTTTGGCAAAAGCTCATGGTCTGCCTGTTGCTATTGCTGTTGAGAGGAACTGGGCTTTATGTACAATTACGTAAACAAACAAATGTCCTCAAGGCTTTCCCAAATTTGAACCCATTTTTCATGCTGATGCACTCTCTCTCCTGCAAAGAGAGGTATTCAGTTTGCCATGAAACCAAAAGGCCAATGAGGCTATCATCCCCTGATTTGCACAGTGAGGTAGCCCAGCAACAAGCAATGCAAAACCAAGCTACAGATTGCCCCATCCATTAATCTGCACTCTTCCTTTTCCCTTTTAACAGTGATGATCCTCAGGGAAAACAAAGAGCTGTTCTCATCAGATTTTGGACTAAGACATTCCTACTTTAATCACAAGAAAAATTAATTGGAATCCACAGGGTTTGTGTTTTCAGATGATTTGGAAGATACATTAAATAATATTTCTTCTTGTATTTTGTCATTTTCAGGGTGCAGCACCAGCATTCAGGAATGCAAAATGAAAATAACAATAGTTGACTTAACATTTTGAACTGAAAGATACAATTCATTGGGAACCTGAAAGAAGCTTAGGACTGCTCTGACCTGACTAGAGTCATGTTTTATTTTACACTTACTAGAAAGGGTTGGAAATTCAAGCAGATTAAAAATCTTCTCCTAAATTCTGCAAAAAGCTGGCTTGCAGAGAAGGTTTATATTTTCTTGATTTACTTGCCATCCAACAGTGTTCTAAGGCTGGGGTTAATAGCAGCAAAATAGAATGACTTGCAATAGAAATACTTAATTGCCCTATAGCATATGTGATAACTATACAGCAGGAGGTTGCAGGAGCTGGCTGACAAAAATTGTAGTGCTCTGCTAGGTTAATCTAATTAGAACTCTTCCTTGCAGCTTCGATTGACAGTTTGGAAACCTGTAAACTTCTCTAAACATAGACAGCCTTCCATTTGCTGCAGTTCAAGAGAGGACCCTCTTTCTACACTCTTCCCTTGAACTGTTTCCATGGAATACTGTCCATATTCAGAAAAATGTACAGGTTGCCAAACTGTCAACTAAAGCTGTAATGAATGGCTCTAATTACATTCAAGTAGCAGAGAGCATTGCCATTTTAATCAAATCTGAGTCTTGTGAGATATTTGGCAGAAATACAAGAGAAAGCATGAGGAAAACACTGCCAAAATGTTAGCAACCTTTTATTCTAAATTCTGCCTGTCGGAGAACTGAATACCAACTGCTATGCAAAGGTTTCTGTTTTATGGGGTTTTTTTATTGTCGCCTATATGGTCTCATCATGAATTATTATCCTGTTCTCTATCAACAAAATAAAACAAAACAAAAAACACAGCCCCACAATTTCAAGACTAAAAATGATGATCAGCAATTTCGCTAATCAGTCAGCTACAGTCATGTTGCCAGTCACAGAGGCAAGGGGGACCTAATAACATCCTTTCACTCAAAGAGTTTCTGCCAGAGCTCAGCTTTGTGTTGTGTACAACAAGACACATAAAAGCAAACTGCTTTGTCAGATATTCTGTCAGATGCTGCCCCAACTCCTTTGCAAATGGCACAACTTTATCTTCTTCAGCCCTTTCTTATTCTAACAGTGTGAAAGACCTATCTTTACTGAGTCTGGTGATCTTGATATTCCATTCCTTTCTAAAAATCACAAATTTGGAGCTAACCTCAAAATTGTAGCTTTTTATTTATTTATTTATCAGACCTTCAAGACCTCACAGTGATTAAAGTATCAAAACTAGTGAGTGACAGGAAAGAAAAAGATAATAAGTTGCCCAATCATTCTGTAAGCTTAATGGACAAGAAAAAAAAAAACCAAAATTTCCAGAATTTTACAAAATCTATTCTGGAGGATAAATGAAGGCAGCAAAGGAATTCCTTCTTCCAGAGGAATTCATTTGGTAACATAAGGTTTTAAGTTACATTTCAGTTCCCTCTCATGAAAGCACCTGCAGCAGGAGCATTACAGGTGAAACAAGATGAAAGATGGAGGATTTCATATCACAGATATTTTGGATGCAGAACAATCAGTCTCAGTCCATCACCTTTCTTCATTTAAAGGAGATGGATTTCATTTATTTCACTAGGCATTTTGCTGGTCTTGTCTTGCCAGCTGTCTCACAGAAGTCCTGCTGCTTCATGTCCCAGCAGAGAGCCAAATGCCAACCAAATCTTACTGCTTACTATTGCATTATTGGAGTGTTCTTCCTTCAGCTCCATGCACAGCAATAAAGACCTGCAGAGGAATTCTTCTTCTGAAGTTCCAAAAAGTTTACTTATTCATTATTTTTTCAATTACATGATATATGTTCACTCAGTGTGGTTTTAAAACGTGCAAAACCTAAAAGAGGGGAAACCTAGGCCCTTTGCAACCATCTATCTAATAACTAATTTTGAAGTAGCCTTCAATATATCACTACTCAGCTTCCTGAATAGTGACAGGGGATGTAAAGAGGTATTACCTAGCTATAGGCAGCCCTACCATGGTCACCCTCAGTGATGAAGCTCAGCAGCCCTCATGAAACAGCCTTGTGATTTCTAGTCCAAATCTGTTTTGCACACAGAATTGAATGATTTAATTTAGAATTAGCAGTCTAAATCATTGCATTTTCTTTACTCTTAGGTAAGGTTGTTTCAAAAGAACTGCTCTGTATTTTTCTTGAAGCTTTTTTCTTTTTTCTTTTGTGTGGTAAGAGCTTTTGGGGGTTCTTGTAAAAAAGATAATCTTACCATTATGTTTTTCTGGAAACTGACTGTTTTGAAGCTACTCATGAATTATTTTTCTGGTACACTCATGATCAGCATGGGATATATCATTGGTGACTTTACTGTTGATGCAACTAAAATATCAGATTAGTTAATATAAGGAAAAAAGTTTGGGTTTTTTTTTTAATACCGGTTGTGTTCTCCACTCTTTAAATATATTCATTAAATACATGCATAGGTCTTTCTGGCTTCAGCTAATAACAGATGTTTTAAACATGATGTAAAAGCTCCACACAGAAGGATATTTCTCTCCTATCAACTTCAGTTTGAAGCATGAAATATCATTATCCTTATATCATTATCTTAGCCTGCATAGTTCAAAGAAATAAGACACAATCTGGAAGTGTTTCTGTGCCAAAAAATGTGCTAGCCTTTTCTTCTTCTAAAATCTGAGTAGTAGTTAGGAGAGAGAGGAGAGAATCCTTTTTTTCTGGAGAGTAAAAGTGGGAGGGTTTTCTTTACCTTATGTTCCAACACAAAGCCCAATACCACAACCACCCTTCCTTCACAGCTGAAGCCTGAGACAAGAGCATTCAAACTGCACGGAAGATACCTAAGTTGAAGTAGTTTGCTTTTCAGGCATGCTGAATGCTTTCTGCAAATGTTGCACCACCGGTACTCTGGGAGAGCACAGCCTTGGGCAACCAGAACCAAGGTCTGTTTTACTGGGAGAAGTAATGTGCCCTGTTCTATTCTGTATACCCTGGTACATATGCCCCATGCTACTCCAATGAAAAATAGTAATGGCAGCTGTATGAGGAGCAAAATAGGTCAGAAGTAGGAGCACCAAATAAATTAACAGCTTTTTTATATAAATCTTTGGATTCTCTAAGTCTCCTCTGTGACCTTGATTATTTAAGGTAGAATCAGCTACTGATTCCTCCTGTATTAGGAACACCATTTGCCTGATGGTTGAAAGGTACTATGTGGACATTTAAATAGGAGTTAAGAACCATAAATTGTTCTTAGAGTCATTGGGCATCTAGTCAGTCTAATTAACACAAACTATGGAGTTACTTTTTTATGCCTTGAGCAGATTTTTAAGATAGGTCAAGTGAATACCATGATAATGGTTCTCATTGCTTTCCATTGCCAGCATGAATTGCAAAGTCAGCTGTAATGAGGTGAGAGGAACCTGATTCCAGGTGCTAAAATGTAAAACATAATAGACAGATCTTCAACTTCACCTTAGTATGTGAAACATTGAGTCATTGTAACCTTGTCAAGATTTCAAGCAGCAGATTTCACTTGAATGTTTCAAGAGTGAGCTGTAACTTGTGGAGAATAAGCACAGCTTCCTCCGTCAACCACGAGTCTCAATAAGTTTGATGAAGCACATTGTCTTATCTTTCTCATAATATAACACACTGAATTATTATGACAGTAAAGATATGAGATGTTTGATTACTTGATATGGGGTCTTAGTGTGTATTTAATTGGTATACAAAAGGACATAAATATCTTGGTTAAAATGAAATTCTTTAGTTAAACCATTCAAATGATGGCAAGCACCTAATGATCACCCATCAACCATGTTAGACAGGAAATGAAATGCATGAAGTTGTGGCACCTCTATGTTATCACTGACACAACAGTAGTAGCAAGATACCCACTATAGGCACGTTTTTATATTATTTCATAACGTGTTATATGATATTGGAGGCTGACTAAATAATCAAGACAAATGACTTCATTCTGCAACACTGCAAAAACATAAGAAGTTGTAGACAAAACTGACTCTGATGGCAATGAAAGATAGTCATGTCTTTGCATGTGTCCTACCACATACACACACACACACACACACTTTCCCTCTCTGATGGGTAATGTGGTTTGTCCTAAGAACACCAACTGAGTATTTCAGGATGAACTGTCTGGATACTCACATAATTAACGCATTCCAGAGATGGGGAGCTGAGATCTTTGTGATTGGCTTTGGTGCACATCAGCCTGAATAAGGGGATAAAATGCTGCTGAAGACTGGGCCAGCTGTGCAAACTGGTCTCCTCAGCTTGCAGGCAGCTTCTGGGTGGATCCTCATCCCTGGCAGGGACACTTGCAGGGTATGTCCAGCATGAAGACAGGAAACGCTCACTTTTGGATATGTGAGTAAAAAGCACTAAGACCTGGTCAAATATGGAGATAAAACCCAAAATAGGCACATAGGAGTTCTGTTGTTTTATAGTTGGGAATCCGCAAGGCCAAAACCTTTAAACTTCTATGTTTCTAGCTGAACCTTTGTATATTATAACCCTTTAGACATAAAGTGTTGATCAGATCTGAGACTAAGTGGACCTAGCTGCACCTAGACATCTCTCAGAAATTTAGAAAGCAAGGGAGTCTCACTGAAGCTTGTGACACAACAGGAGGGATCGTGACCTGATACCACATAATCACTGTGTCCTATTTCTCACGCATGGCCAAGGGCCTTCTCTTCAGTACTCTGCCACAATGACAAGATCTTCTACATAAAGATTCTTCTGTATTAAAAACTGCCATTTCTGGAGACATTTGAAGTTCTGACTGAGAGATTTGCTTTTAAGAAATTATGGACCAGCCAGCCTATACTGCCTGCAGATTAAACCAGCAAAGAACCTTGCAGGCTAATACATGGAAAGAAGCCTGAGTCAGCAGGATTTGGACTCTAGCTAGACCTACCAGTGTTCTGTCCTGTTTGAATCAAGATGTCCTTTGCAATCTGGTCTACTCTGGGATTTTTTTTTCATAACTTAACATATATGAACATATCTTACATAAATCAAAATAGAAGCTGTTGCTTTCACATGAAGATTTATGGTCACTAAGTCCTGGGAATCAGAACCACAAACAACAATGAGCAATTGAAAAAAATTCAAATGTTACAAAGGAGATGATTTGTTTCCCAATTGGATGATAACCAGAGATCCACTCATTCATTCAAAGCCTTCTCAGAAGTATTTGTTTCTTTTGACTGGCCCACACAACTCCTCAGAAACTGTACAAAATGGGCTTTTTATTGCTTGCCACTTCACTTCCTGAAGCTGAAAGGTCCCTAGGAAAGAGACAGAGAAAGTGACTGCCGCATGCAGTGATAGACCTTAGCCCTAATTAAGATCTTCGTCATATGAATCAATGATCTGATGCAGAGGCAAGTCAAGTGATTAAATCAGTAATTCCCCCTTGAAGAAATCTAGGAAGATCAGTTTCAACATCCTGAGCTGTTCCTTATATCAAAGTCACTCTTTTGAAAGGCGCCACACAAAGCTGGTTAGTTGCTGCAGGGAAGGCTCCCAGCCTCCCAGGCTCTCATTGCTCCCCAGTCCTTACTTAACCACGTGCTTTACCACCAAGGGTACCATGTGAAGTGACAGCCTGATCCAGGCATGCACAGACCTCTCTGATCACAGCACTTTGAACACAAACCACCAGAGTGGACCTTCTCTTTGCCATAGTCCAGACACAAGCAAGCATGAGGCTGGACCAAAGGACAGGCCGACGTGCCATGCAACCAACAAGAAATAAAGAAGTCTGGGTATATTTGGGGAGGGCTTCTTGATTTACCAAAGTGATGACAAGGAATGATAACTGTCTGCGAAGCAGTACTGTTGCCATAGTCACTATTGGTGCTGACACTCCTGCAGTTGCTGTCAGGAGCAGGAACTTCAGGGTATATAAATAACAAAAATATGTGGGGCCTGATTCTCCTGCGGCTTTCACCAGAGGCACTGTCGCTGCTGTCATGCATTATTTCAGATTGACGAAAAGCTTGGCAGGAGAATTAGACCTGAAAGCAAGAGGGTGATAAATGCATCAAAAATTTTCAGGCACTTAATCTTTTAGTAAATACTACTAAGCAAATATACAGCTCTTAGAAAATCAGAGTCAGAGAATAAAGCAAAAGTTTGCAGTTAGAAAAGACACTTGGAAGTGCCATGAAAAAACTGTAACTGGTGCAAAACGGTGCACTCTCCAGGAATGGGGCTCCACCCGTTTGTGCTAGCAGAAGACTAGGTACAGCATCTTGGTCTGTGTTCAGCTCCAGCTTCCTCTTACAAACTTTGAGCATCCCAGTTCTGCTGTTCAAGAATGCCCCTTTTTTTTAGAAACCTGATACTTCCCAACATGAAGTGTTCATTGAAGGTAGGAGGAGGGACTGGAAATTTGTCTTTTCTTTCATTTATCTCCCCCAGTTGCACACTTTGGTACTTTGCCCTGTAAAGACAAATTTTATGGAAAATTTTACAGAGGCTCCTGCTGCTTAGAAGATCATGCAACTCATTTTAATAGCAGCAACCACAAGCAACCAGCACAATTTCCTCCAAGAAGCTGGCAACAGACAATTCCAACAACTACAGCCTTTCTCGGGGAGCAATACAGATAAAAGATCTGTCTTACTAGGCATATTCTTTGCCTGATTGTAAAATGGACAAATAGAAGTGAACTAGGGGGGAAAAAAGGGGAAAAAAAAGAAGCCATTTTTGACAAATATTGTGCTCAAATTGGCAGTTTTCAGAGAGAAAGACTATGCTACTTCACAGAATTCTGACTGATGTGACAATTTGTAGCTCCCATGGCATATCAAGAGGCAGTTTAGCCATTTGTAGATTTATACTCCTTTAGTCAGTTACAAATCACAAAGGAGCTTTTGCACATTAAAGAAAACATTAAAGCAATGGCATTAAGTCACTGTAACAGAGTTGTGGAATCAGAGTCATGAACACAGTTGTGGAATAAGGATAATGTTAAAGTAAGTTTGACTTTATTAGGACTCTCAAATTTGTCTTACATGATAGTCTCATAAACAAGCTTGAAAAACATGCATACACAGCAACTAATTTGGCACAACAGGAGCAGACACAACTAGAGGGTTGTGTTCAAAGACACTAAAAGAACTAATCACTAGTTTGTACTCCAGCAGTCTCTGGACAGATTTTCAGATCTTTCTGTATATACCTGGAGCCAAAATTCAGATTTTGTTTCATCTCAAAAGACTCTAGATCACACGCTCCAAAATCTCCTATAAAACTAAACCAACACACGTAAGTAGACCACTGATAACTCTGGTTCTCTGAATCAGATCATGGACGTAGATATAGCCAGAGCAGCTTTGGTAGGAGAGAAAAAGATAGAGCTTTCATAAGATCTGAAGCCATTTGTTTTCGTTGACCCTTAGCTATGACAATCTATTTGAGGGGGGTTGTGTGAGGCCATAAAATGTGTGAAGAATTGATGCACAAAATGCCTTGCATGTCTGAAATAGAGCTATAAACTATAAAAATGCAAGTGAAATGCATTTATTATTATCTAGCATGTAAATTTGAGTTCTAATGTGACAGTACAGATTCATAAGCTGTGTTCACATTAAGTGAAAAAGTGCAAGAAGAGACTGTTTTTAAAAGCCAGTTACTTTCTATTTAAATGGGGCTTTCCTTTGTGAACACTTAGGAGTTTTCATGAGAAATAATATAGAGTTCAAGCTGCTTTTTAGCAGGAGCTGTGAGTGAACTTTTATACAAACAATACCAGATCTTTTGTACATAAAAAACACAATTTTTTTCTCCATGTCTAACAGTCACTTTTGGTCTGCTAGGACATGGAGAGAATGAATTCAGGTGAACTGAGAGCACTGCAGGTTTTAATTGACAGAATACAAGAAACTATAAGGCAAAAAACCCTCAGTGCAAAATACTAAAATCAACATTTGTATATCTTGTTAAATTGGGTGGTGCACATCACCAAAATGCCAAAATTTCTCATCGTGATTTGCTCAAGAGATACATTTCAGCTTTTTGAGATGTCTGATTTAGCCGTGTAATTTTTAGATCCCTAAATTAGATCAGATTAATTCCACTTAATGTTACTGCTTACCAAATGTGCATTATGTTATAATTTCAACCATGAAAACTATAATTGATATTGCAAACAAAATGCAACAGATCCTTTCCCAGGGTACTTTGAAAGATCAGGATCCAGCAACCACTTTGGGTATCACTGTTTTCATGCCTCCCAGATGAGCACTGGCCCACAGACCACAGCTGAGTGCTGCTGGCCTCAGTGTGTTTAGAGGCAAACTGCAGCACAAGTACAGGTCTGTATGGAGCACGCTGCTCACTGAAGCAAGCCCCCCTCTGCCCAGGGTATTGGCAGTCTGGGATCAGAGCCAATTTCAGCAGGTGTTGAGCCCAGATGAGAGCTCTTTGAGACCACTAGGAAGCCTCAGCAGCCACTCTCCCTTTTTCTCTCCAGAGCAGCTTTTAATCTGAGAGTCCCAGCTTTGGTCAGAGTGGCTGCACTGAAGCTTGTCCAGTCCTCAACACTGTAACCTGATAATTTGCACCTCTACCCTTACCCCTGAGTTCATTCCCTGGATTGACCATGGACCTACCTCATCACTATGACCAACAGACTGTGTCTGACCTGGCAACCACATCCAAGAATGGAGTGATCCTACTTTCTGACTTGCTTGCTTGACCTTGGACCTACCATGTTGCTGTGGGCTTCTCTGGCAGGTTGAAGTCTTTCTTGGCTGAAGTTGTTATCATAAAACATGCTCTGCTTGCCATGTTCAGGTGCTGCAGGATAGCAAGGATGCTGTTGATGTTTACCACGTCCAGCTCCTGGCTCCCCTTCCTGCCAAAACCTGTGATACTGTGTTTTGCATGCTACTGGGATTAAAACCACATCTATGGGCAGACCCAGAGAAGCAGGACAGTCCTCGTGGTTAGGTTGGAGAATGTGTACAATAAACCATATCGACAACACGAAAAAATGCCAAACCTGGTAAAAATGCAGATCAGTCAACAGCATTCCTATAGTTACATTTTCTTTGAACAATACAAGTGGGTGTTACCTCTCTACATGTAGTGAACAAAAAAACTCCCCCACAACTCCCTGTTCCTGCTGTTGGCAGGTGTAGTGCATCTCCCAATTCCTTGTATACTAATGTTGGGTAAGTATGCATTCAATATACCATGGTATGGTTTCTTCCTAGGCTTCTTTGAATTGAATCTTCTGTAAGCTTTCCTGTTTGAACGTGAATGAATGATAATGTATTAATCACTTTTTCTTCCATTTCTGACTTCTCAGACTATTCTCAGCGAGCCTTCTCCACAAGTCTTACTCATTCAGGCACTTCAACACATAGAGAATTACAAGGAAAACTCAGACAGGTTGATGTTTTATTTTGTATCAACCTACTCTGGCAAAGATGAAAACCAGAATTTTATTAAACAATCTGATTTTAAAAGTAAGACAGATATCTAGAAAGAGAAATTCTGAAGTTGTGTTGCCTTATATTTCAAGTAGCACAAATAACTGATGTATTAATTTAAATTTTTACAATTTTTTTTCTAAACACAAACTTTTCTCTATTTTTAACTGTAGTAGTAGAGGATTAACTATTCATCCTTAATTTTGAGGCCCAGACAGATTACCCCTTTCATGAAGGTGGCCCAGGACACCTGTGGTGACAGGTATCAACTAGTATTATTTGTTGCATAGTGAAAAGGATGTGAAGAGGAAAGCAGAATTATATTATAGAATAAAAAATTATAGAAAGGGCAATGGATTCTCTCAGCAAAGGTTAAAATATTGTGTGGAAAGGAATCTTGTTTTTACATTGATGCCAGTTTATGGCTCCAATGTATAATATGATGTCTTAAAGTGAGACTGCTGTGCAGGGCTGATTTTAATGCTTTGATGAAAGAGGTCACACTTTCATTGCTGCCTGTCCCTATTAACTGCAGTCATGTATTAGTCCCCATCTACACTATGTATGTGCAAGAACACTCTCAAGGCCAGGCTAGTGTAGGCTGTTTAATATTCTTGAAATCAAACCTCTGTTGTGATTTTTGGTTTCAAGAAAGTTCCCAAAAGCGGGCCAACCTAGCTTTGTTTTACCTTACTCCGATGGGCCGCAATAAACAGCGGCCTGCGTTGAAGGTCCCAGTTGCCAGCTACCATGAAGGGAGCTGGTGATCAGGCTGAAGATGAGAGCAGGAACTGCTGTGCTCTTAAGGTAATGACTGCACTGTGCAAAACCATAGGACTGCAGTATCAGTATAAACACATTTTCAGTGAACCTGGTGGCACACCTCTGCAATTGGATAAGAGTTGAGAAAGATCTCTGGTGCTGTCTGCAATAGCAAATAAAAAAACATGAGGCTTCTCCTCCATTATTGACTGGGAGCAATGGGAGGTTTGGTTTAACTGAATTTTCAAAGGAAAGATACAGGTCAAGGAAGAAATAGATACATATTTTTCATTCTTTATCCAAATGATCAAGTTTGTAGGGTAGATCATCCCTCTGCCTCTCATGATCCTCTTCAGAAGGAAGTGGCTGAAAAAGGATCTCATAAGATGATCTGTAAAAGAGGTACATATTTCAGATACCTAAAGACTGTCTAAAGACAAAAATAAGTCATACTGTGCAGTTCAGACCATTCTATGAGTTGGTAGCAAGTAAGGAGTTGTTTTTTAAATTGCAGCTTTAAGTTTTAACACCTACGTCTTTTTCTGGATTGAATTCCAAGGCACTAAAAGGAATCAAGGAGACAGACTCCTTCAAGACCTCCCAGTCTGAACAGAAGAATTGCACTGCAGGTGAGATGATATTTACTTAGATTTATTTAAATTCCATAAAGTTTGGACAGTCTTCAGTTCTCAAGTCAGAATCTTCCATTTTATGTTGGTGGGCAGCTACAGCCAATAAGGATAACTCAAGACAAATCGTCAGAAAAGAAGACAAACAGTCCTTCTATGGAAATTAAAATCACAGGATTTTTCTCTCTTCCCTGCCCGCTCAAAAGTTGTTAATTCGTTGTCCTGAATTTACAATCAAAGCGTGTCATTCAAAACCGAGAACCTAAATAGACATTGAATTAATGATTTATGTAGGAGACCTTGCATCTAGAAATTATGGCAAAAATGTAGAGTACGCTGCAAAAGGAGAAATAATAACTTTGTAGGAGGAAGATATGTTAAACTTGAAAAGTTAGTAGAAAAAGTAGAATCAAATATGTCTGTTCTGTCCTAGTACTATTTATTTCTCCAGATTTTACTAACATGAAAACCATCATTCTTCTTATACCATAAACCACTACACTTTCAAGATGGACACTTCACCTATTGCTAGAAAACATGTTTAATTAGAGCTCTGCCCTGAGATATGCCAGTGGAGTCTCCACGCATCAATGTTTGCCCAGGTAAAACTCATATTTGTTCATGTAAATGTCCAGCTAGGACGCATAAATATTGATTTGTTTGCATAAGAAAGATATTTTTGCTGGCAAAAATTTTTGAAAGTGTGGCCTGACATCTAGGCCCAGACTATTTAATGGCCTTTAAAAACAGAGTGTTAGCAGGCAATTTTTTGGAAGTTTGTAAAAATACAACAAATTTGAAAAACATATGTTCAAATATTCAGGTTCGACCATTGTGAATTTTGAGTACAGCATTTCAGACAGAATAAGGTTTCGCAGAAGGAAAGACAGTCTCTATTTAAAGCAGGAGCCTGGGAAAATGAAGACATATGTTCAATTCCTGTTACTGCAATAAACTTTACTGACACTGGGCAAGTATCCTAATCACTCAGTCCCTTAGTGCCCAGCTGGAAAAAGCAAGAACACTGGTGCTTATTTTTTCTGTCTTGCTTCATGTGCCTTGAAGGTCTTGGAAACAGGATTGCCCCTGATTATGTACAGTTAGTGCTTGCAGGAGGAAGATCCCGATTTCAACTGGAACCTTCAGGAACTACAAGAAGCAGGACTGGACAGCATGCAATTAAAATGGTGAAAACTTTCAGCACAGCATTTCTGAACACATTTCTTTAAGTGCTGCTTAGAAAATGGGGAGGGAAAGTTTTAGCTTTCTTTTATTTAAGTTTCAATTAATGAAAACATTTACTGTGCCTTTTGAACACTGAAAAAGAAATCAATACCTATAAGTATATTGCAAGTAAATGTCAAGTACTTTAAAATTTATCTAGTGCTTCAGCTATTTTATGTTTTTTGAGAAGTATGACAGTAAGACCAATTTCTGCTGCTACTCTTCAAACTGGTGGTATCAAAAATCACTTTTTTCACATGAAGCTTTAGAAGGTTATGCTAGATGGTGGAAGCAAGTAAAGATACTTTTCTCTTTTGCAAAGATTTTCTTATGAAAACAGGAGAACACAGCGTGATGTAAGATAAAAATTGTCAAAGAAGGTAGTTAATCCTTTGCAGACAGGACTGAGCATTAATCACTTTCTTGGGTGCACACAGTCTTCCACAGCAAACCTGCAGTGTTGAGTCACAGGTAAAAAAACCCACTTTTCTTCACAGCTCCAACTTTTAACACTTGTAATTATGCATGTTTGCCATGATTAAATAAACAATTTAAAAAAAAAGCACACTTTGGGGTTATGCATAATATTTGGGTTTTCAGTAAAAATGTACCATAAGAAAAGAAACATCAAACATGCAAATTATTTTGAATTGTCACAGAACTGAAAGGCAGTTGTAACTAGGGCAGCACAAAGAGTTGACTTATCTGACCATCAACCATTGGTTATTTTTTTCCACAGTGAAATAAATGAGTCAAGGTTGTTCCATTTCGGATCAAATGAAACTGTTAAGTTTAGGTGGGGTTTCTTTTGTTGTGGGGGTTTGAATTTTTTAAAAAATTTTTCATTTATGTCACTATTAAACGTAACTAACTTCTAACATTAATGTTTTTTTAATAAAAAATAAAATCTCTGTTTGGAAAACATTGATATCAGGTTAATAACCTTTGAGTTAAAACAACCTGTGTTCACAAATATTTTTATTTATTCTGTACAAAGAAAAAATGTTTCACTCAACTCCACTTGGCAACACTAGACATCTCTTGGTCTGTGTTACTGGCATAGAAAAATTTTCCAGCCTTCAAAAGCTCCTGAGGTTTACTTCACACCATCAATGTAAATATGTATGGTAAAATTACAGCTGTTTGAAATCAAGGGAAACCTGACCATACTCTTTTGAGGGTGATATAATTTCAAAGTGACTAAGCCTTATTGAATTTCAGTATATACCTGGGCTAACATTAACCTGGACTCACCTACATGGAGCTCTGAAAAGGCCAACAACTAGAGGGGAGTGAAGACCCACAGTCTACTCAGATATTTTACCTCCTCAGGAGCTGAAGAAGTGGTGACTGAGCAGCACACATACATTGCTGTATGGAGTAGCCAGCATCTTCCATTTTGGCCAATAAAGTGTTCTGATCTACCTTTTGAGGTTCAAAACCTTCTCTTTCAGTAGTGGCATTAATATGATCATTGCTGAGAAATCATAGTGTTAATGTAGCTTTTTCTTTACACCTCTGGTCTTTTTTGGCCTTTTTTATTGTTGTCATTATCAAAATAAGACCTAGATTTTGAGAAAACAAAAGGGTGCAGTTTGCTTTTTGCTAAGCATACACAGAAAACAAAACCCTCTTCCAATAAATTGACCACCAGCTTCCATGGCTATTTCACTGCCGAACCAGAGCATTTATAAAACTATTATTCCACTTTCCACTCATAACTATCCCCTAAATTCATCAGGTGAAAGCCTTGTTTCTTTAGCAAGTAGTCAATGAAGAGCTGAATTAAGTGATTCTCAAGCCAGCAAAAGCTTTTGAAGCAGTCATATAATTCTTTGCCTTCCTTTCCTTCTCTTTCCTCCCAAAAGGACCAAGCAACACCAGTGCCTGAAACATTAGGAAAACATTGAAAGCGGTATCAGGCCATAGACCAGAAAAGAAAATCTGTATGACAATGCTCGTCCCTTATTTCTGAAGGGCCATATTTTGCCTCCTATGGAAAGATCTGTGTCATTTCCAGCCAAAAGTTACAGAAAGTTATACAAACCTCCTGGTTCCACGTGGTTGCAGCAGGATTTTACATGACTCGGTTATGTTCATAATTTATTTGTTATTTTATAGGGTTTTTTTCTCTTAAAGCAATTCCTACCATGCTACTCAGCACTTGCTATTGATTCCAGCCAAGCTCAGACATCCCTTGGGTGCAAATACGGAGACAGAACTGATATATCCATTTAACAGCACCCACATATCCTTCATGTCTTGAGGATCTCTGTGTAACCTATTAGGAGCAGCTCCTGGTCCCACTTCTGCTACAAAGCTGTACAGAAGGTCAGAGAAAGAGTGAGCAGGATGTGTCCTGAAAGGTCATTTTCTGATCTTAATTATTCTGAAGTAATTCCTTTGAATTATAGGTACCATTTTTGCCTGTGAAAAGATGATCTAAAGTCTGCCCTAAACTCTGACTTTATAAACAGGGCTTTCTTATTCCCCCTTTCCATTTGTCTAACAGATGGCTGTATAGAACTTCAAATACCAAGGAAACCTAGTGTGCTATAAAGAGTGGAACAGAATAGAATTTACTTTTTTGTTTTTTTTTTTTACTGAGTACTGAGGAAGCAATGCCAGGCCTAGTGCTAGCTAGCAGTGTTCAAATAATAAGATGTACTCCAAGTCCCATGAATTCCAGTTACTCAATGTGTCTGGTGAATGATGCTACATTATCCACATGCTTATGACGCTTATTTTATACACCATATAAGGGTTAACCACAGACAATAGGATTTTTAGACTCTTCAGTTAAATGTGATAATGTATCTATTGTAAATAAAACAGTATATGTAACCAGCTAAACATACTTTTAAGAATTTGATTATTTTTTTTCTTTTTAGTGAATAATAAGTGAATTATTAATTTCAGGTGATATCATCTGATATCAAAACAAATCAAGAAATACTTGCCTGAAAAATAGCTCTTTTAAAAAAATATAAATACATGCTTGTTACAGCATTAAACCAGGTAAAGCAGGTATGAAGGATTCTTTCATATAGAGCTTACTGGTTTCTTCTTTGTTTCATGTGCAAAATGATTGGCTTCAAATACTCTCATGCAGCTTAATTCTAAGCAGAACTGTATCCATATTCCATTGTCCTCTAGAAGTAGATGTCCTTTTAGTCAAAAACAAACATTCTTGGCCACTTTTCATCCCTTATCTCAAGCCATATGAGTCCTTTTTTTCCACAGTCTCCTCTCTCAGATTAATATGGAATCATACCACAAAAAGCATTGTGAGTTTACAGTCAATTAACTAGTTTTCAGTAATTCAGAAATCTGATGGTTTGCTTGGCTCAGATAGACATCTGGAATTGGTACAAATCCATTGGATATTTTTTAATTTGTAAAAAGGAAATAATAGAAACATAATTCTAATAGATCTTGTTTCTGTTTGTGTGCAGTGGTCCAATCAAAAAATCATATTCAAACACTGACTGTCATTACATATGCAACAACAGCTATTTCACGAGAGGCTTCATGTAAAAATTTAGTGTGTGTTCTGTAGATGCCAACTGCTCACAAATGAATTGGATTTATCAAGAAGTTCTGACCCCCATACTGAGTAAGTGAAGTTCAAGGCCCAGAATGAGAGAGAAAATTAAATAATAAATAAATTAGTGTGAGAGAAGTACAATAGCACAAATACTTAAGACAGAAAACTCCATTCACTTACCTTGTGTGACTTTTTTGGGTCTCTTCACATCTATTCATGATAAGTGAGCTGCAAAATAGCAAATACAGTGAAAACTGAAGAGTAATTTTAGCGTGCAGGTACTAGTCAGATACACAGCAATTCACATTGGTAGCATGGTTCACAGATTTTTCCTTAGCTGGACATAGCCACTGTAATCTTCTTCCATTAAATAGGCCTACATAATTCTTCATATCATATACTTATAAAGAATAATTAACTGGGATGACACTATGCCAGGAAGGGTGCTAGAGGTCCTGGACTGCAAGTTACCACAGTCACATTGTTCTTTTTACACGTATTTCACATGAGACTTCTCAGGCTTAGTTCACTCAGTGCTTTTCTTTCCTACTGTGATCAGCTACACATTTAGAAAATATTCAAAGAGCCTACCACACCATATGTTCAATCAGGTTTTATTCTTACACCATGGCACTTCAGTCCACAAAAATGATCAGGAATCACTACTTTTACTGTTATTAGTCTTTATTGACCTCCATGAAATCTTCATCAGAGTTTTTATTGTATAAATCAACTGCCCTTCTTCACTAAAAATTGTCTCTCAACACCAGGCATTTCTCATCCTTGTTGTATGTGCTCATCATACATCCACATAAACAAATGCATAGACCAAGTTACAGAGGTGCAGTATTGCTTCTCCTCAGTGGTTGTTGGTGGCTAAATATGCCCATTAGATAAATAGAAAATCATGTT
The DNA here is from genome assembly GCF_003945725.1 of Corapipo altera. Lineage (NCBI taxonomy): Eukaryota > Metazoa > Chordata > Aves > Passeriformes > Pipridae > Corapipo > Corapipo altera. The sequence continues at coordinate 1,896,078 of NW_020884888.1, forward strand.
TCTGATGCTCATCTTAAGTTCAGCCATCCACCTGGCATTATTAACAAGAAATGCTTCCAAGTATTACGTTGTCTGATTTGTTGGTGGTATCAGATTATTACTAAGCAAGTTTGCTCAGCAGCTTCTCACAGTTTTAGATATATTTGAGGTTTCTTGCCACTTCAAGCACAGTTTTCAAACATTCATTTGTATCCTGGTTTTTGTTTATTTCATGGTAAATTGATCATTAGCATGTATCAACCCAAAATAGAAGTCAATAAAGGTCACCTACACCAAAGACAGAATTTTGTAATTATCACAGTCCTTTTTCCATTCCCATTTTAAAAATTACTTCCTACCTTATCAAAGATTAGAATCATAGAGTTGTTTAGGTTGGAAAAAAACCTCAAGATCATGGGGGCCAACTGTTCGTCTAGCACTGCTAATTCCACGACTGAAATGTGTGCCTCAGTACCACATCTACCCGTCTTTTCAATACTTCTAGGGATTCTGAGTCCATCACTTCCCTGGGTAGCCTGTTCCAATGATTGACAACCCTTTCAGTGAAGAATTTTTTCTTAATATCCATTCCAAACTTCTCCTGTTGTAACTTGAGGTCATTTCCTCTTGTTACTTCAGAAGAAAGATCAATACCCACCCCGTTACCACCTCCTTTCAGCCCGCTGTAGATTCTGAGTAGCATCACTTCATAACAAATTAGGCAGGGATCTCGTTCTCTTGTTAGACTCTGCAAAGACAAAGTTTAATACTTTTCCTGGGAATCCAACTTTTTCCTTGTGTACACAGTACTGTCTTGATATATGTAATTCCATATCTTCTGGTAAGAGCATATATTCTTATTGCTTTTCTCAAGCAGCTGACAAACTGAAAATATTTGAGCCACAATATACCTGTTTTTCTGTAATGCCTTCATATTTTCTTACTTAGCCCTCTGTGTAAGTGTTAAGCATATATGAAACTGTAAAAATAAGATGGGATATTGCAAGTTGAGATGGTCCTGTACCTATGAAAATCCTACTTTGCATTCATTGTAAGTTTTTTTTTTCAAAATTCCTGACATAAGAAAGAAATTGATAAATCTTTTTCTTAACTTACACCTTCCTATATTTTAATAGTTCACCAGTAATTTTGTTGTTCCTTTATGATCTGGCTTCTTTTAAAAAATATTGCTTTCGCAAGTGGTTCAGCTGCCAAGAAAATGTCTCTGAATCTTTGTCTTCATCCACTTCACCACGATGATACTCATTAAAACAATCCACCTATTCTTTATATGACTGCATACCTTATAACAGAGCTACAGTATTGATACTCTCTGTACACTTCAATCAGTGCTTTTTTAAAGCCAGCTCCTGTTGACCAACATCACTGCATGATTCTTGCCTGTTCTTTGGATTCCCTATTTAAGCTGTGCTTTGTCTCTTAATTTCATCCATTTAAAGGAGCATTTTTCTCTCTTGCACAATAGTGATCTGAAGCACAAGTAGGTTCCCTTAGACTGAATGTTAGTGTGTTGTCTTAAGTCAGTTTGTGGTTGATCTAGTAGATAAGAATTCCATTTCTGAATATTGATATATTCTTGCAAATGCCATTGTGAGTGCAATGAAATGGTATTTAGAACTGCAAATTTAAGTAATCTTATACCACTGTGAGCAGTTGTGTTACAGGTATAGTTCCTTCTCATTTTCCTACTCTAATACCTTAGTGTAAGGAACATTTTAATGTCAACATTGGGAGCTGGTATAGGCTCCTTCAAGTTCTCTCTAGACTTGATTTACTGTTTCTTCAGTGAGAGCACACATGCTGATACCAAGTTGTCTCGTAGCTTGTTTCAAAGACAGCAACTGCACTTGCAGGTTTTCATACTCAAGGTTTCCATTTCCATTCTGCTGAGATTAGGATGTGCTTTCGAGAGAGTTACTCCACCTTTGGCTGGGATTTTTGCCTTTGATGAGATCCAGATGTTCCATGTTCTCAGCTTTTAGTCTGTTTTCCTTACCTGTGTAATTTGTCTCTATTATCATTTATCTGTAATATTTATTTGGCTTTATATCAAAAGGACATGAGTGCTCAGGCTTTGCCCAAAGGCCAAGCTAAGAAGACCAGATCCTGACTCTGGCCCATCCCCTTCAGCCTGCCCTGTTCAGAAGGCTCTGCTTGCAGCAGAACACATTTGGCATAGCTCCTAGGGCTGTGGGAACACACAAGAGCTGCCACCATGACTGGAGACTAATTTAGAGTAACAAATATATTCGAGAAAGACCAAAGCAGCTCACAAACAAGTGGCAGTCAGAGGCAGAGCTAAATTTATCAAGCAACACATTCTGTCCACTCATTGCTCATTCATCTCTAACAACTCTGTTTGTGAGCATAATTATATTTTTCTGCAGTGGTTTTTTGAGAATATTTTCTGACTATATCATGGAGCAACATTCTAACTCCCCCCAAATAAAGCTTTTCTGTTTCTTTGTTTGTTTGTTTGAATAATTAAATTCCAGATGAAATATTTGCCTTCTCCAAGGAGGGCACAGAAGATACTTTCCAATATTCTTAAAAAATATTTTAAATCAGATTTGTTCCTAAATCACAACACTCATAAAATCATTACTAATATAATTTTCTGGAGTTTTTAATAATAAAATAAACTTCAAAACAAACTTAAGGTATTTATGAATGATAACTTACTGTAGCAGGAAATAAGCAGGACACTTGACTCCTTTGAAAAGCAGAACCATGTTCATTTACCGTTTTTATTTATGTCTAGTAAATTACTCTTAAGCCAGTCATTATTCTAAACCCAAGGATAATACTTTACCAGATGAACTGCAAACAATTTTTTAAAAGAATAAATTGTAATATTAGAATGGAATATTTATGGAAGGTAGTAAGTTTAGCATGGAAAGCCTGACAACCATAATTGTCACCTAAAAAAAAAGGGAAATTGGATACATCTGAATGAAAGCTGAAGTTTTAAGTGGCCAACAAAGTATTGTAAGTAGCAAATGAGCGATGTCCAAATTAGTTTATCTTGGCTGTAGAAAAACCCACACAACATTTTCTCTACTCACATTAATTAAAAAAAACAAACAAACATAAATTACTCATAAATGACAGAGAAATATTTTTGACTGGATCTATGATCACACTGTTAGAATTTGATACACAATTAGAGCTTTTTGTTCCAGTCTATACTTAAAAAAATCCTGTGTCCCTACTGAAGCTCGGGGGGCTATGGATGTCCACAGGCTCAGAATACTGTAGGCCCTATCGTGTCACAATAACTTGAAACATGAGAATCAACTCCAGAATGTTTATTAGGGAATAAAATCCAAAGAAAATTAATCAGCAGGGTATACGGCCAACTACTATCTTTTACTCTGCACTTGAAGAATTAGATTCACTTAACAGACTGGCATGTTTGGTTGTGAAAGGCATTATGTACCAAGCTCCTTCTGAAAGCTGATGTCTATTTTGAAAACCAGGGCTTTTATGAATCTCTTCTAGGCTTTAACTGATGTCATCCTGGGATATCCAGAAGAATGTTTTTCCCTCCAGGGCCTCATCTGACCTTCGGTGTCTTTTCTGCTCACCACCACAGAATCTATCAAATCACGAGCTTAAATAAATGGGCATTTATGGAGAACCAGTCAAACACTAAAAATTTGCACTTAGCTCACAACAACCAGAATTTGTAGAACATGCAGGGCAATGAAATTAATACATTTAGGGCCTGGTTTTTGATTGTGGGTATTTGACACAGTAAGAAAACATACATATTGAATCTTAGTCTTTTAACTTGAAGATGTACTCATGCTGCAATGATGAGAGAGGAACATTACCCTTGAGACACTGTTCACACCATCCTTGAAGCAAATGGCAACAGTCCAGCAGTCATAAAAGGGGCCAAGATGTGTCAGGAATAGTTTTCCAACTACATGATGACCTTTCCACTTTCTTTTATGTGCTTCTCATTACAAAGCAATTAACAGAAGAAAGGGGACATCATAAAGTGGTTGGAAAAGAACTTAAGAATTAAATGGCAATTAAATACATGACAAGAAACTGTCAGTTCATGAAGAAAACAACAGAGAGGATTAAATAGCAGCAATACCTTTAAATCACAGCCCTCATAAAGTATTAAAATAAAAACATGATTCATAAATTCTTGTTTTACTTCAGAATTAAAACTGTGTCTGCAATGA
>NW_020884888.1:1920276-2094062 GCF_003945725.1 Corapipo altera
CCAAACCTTCCCTTCCCAAACCTTCCCTTCCCAAACCTTCCCAAACCTTCCCTTCCCAAACCTTCCCAAACCTTCCCAAACCTTCCCTCTTCCCTTCCCTTCCCTCTTCCCTTCCCTCTTCCCTTTCATTTTATTTTATTATTTTATTTTATTCTATTATTTTTCTTCTCTTCCCTTCTTTTTATTTTTAAATGTAAACTTATATGGCTGTTTTGACTGATCGGAGCAATAACTGAGCATACATATACCCAAAAATACACAAATTCATAAAATCTTTGCAGTTCAGATTATCTGACTATTCTTCTGAAGATGACAAATACAGGGCAGGGTATGTATTCATAACATATAGAGAATTATGCACCTGTGGTAGCTATGTAACAGAGCTCTGGGGACAGGTACATCCTGAAGATGCCTGTGACACTAATTCCAGCAGAAAACACTCTTTTATGTGAGAACAGGGCTACAGAAGCCACAACTTAAGAGGGAAGAAGTCAGATAGAAGTATGCTGTTGGGGCTGAACATACCAGTCTAACAACTAGAGGAAAATTATTTGCCTGGATGCTATAGCTACTCCTTCTAATCCACATTTGAGGACGATTCTATAACTTTCTCACTGCTAATTTTACATGTGGCAGAAGAAACTGCAAGCTTATGAGAGCAATATGTACTTCTAGAAAATGACCTTGCTCAACCCTAAACAGAGTGACTCAGTTTTAAACATTTTCTTTCTCTCTCCTTCCCTGTTCCCTTCCAGTTAACAGATTTGTTCCAACTTTGTTGTGAGCTTCTCCATGCTGAACATCATCTTGTTATTTTCCACCTGGATTTTTCACCTGTCTTTGACAGACAGAGGGCCCAACTAGCTGGTTACATTAACAAGCAGAATGCAGAGTAGAATCAGGAGTAAGCCCCTTGATTTTAATTCATTTCTCTTATCATAGGTCAATATTGTGGTTTCTTTGTGTTTCATTCCTGAGCACCTTCTTTTTAAGATCCAGTTCAGGTCTGTAACTTAGAATTAAGTCAAGTTCTGGGCTCTCCACTGGTAGAGAGATATTAACTTACTGGAACAAGCCCAGTGAAGAGCTGTGGAGATGGTTAAGGGACTGGAGCATCTCATATGAGGAGAGCTGGGACTCTTCTGCCTGGAGAAAAGATGAGTCAGGGGAGAATCTCTTCCTCTCCTGATGGGAGGGAATGAAGAAAAGCCAGACTGTTGTCAGTAGTTCCAAGTGACAGGACTCAAATACTCAAATATTGGTTTCGACATTTGGAAAAAGTTTTTCAGTAACTTAATAAATAAAAGATTCAATTATTTATGGAATATTTCAAAATTAAGATAACTCCAAAATATTATTTCTAAGAAAAATTTCATTAATTAAACTGCATGTTTAATTTGTTTTGAGAACTGTAAAACTCTTATTTTTAAACAATGAGTGATGGACTTCTGTCAGATACTTGTCATGAAAGTAGAGTTTTCAGTCCCTGGAAAACTCCGACATCTTAACATTTCACCCCTTCTAAATTGAAGCAAATCAAATGTTTCCCCTAGGACATTTTCTTTTAATTCATCTAAGATAAACTTATATGAAAAGTTTTTATTCTGACTTTTGCTTTCCTAATTTATAATGTCAAAGACAATCCTGAATGAAATGAGTTCCAAAATGCAACACTGAAATATTCTGCCATGACAAGATTATAAAGAAGTTATCGAAAAGCTTTGTTTTGATTGAAAGAAAAACAAACAAAGTATAGTCAATCCTCACACATTCCCACAGAACATTTACAGCTGAATTAATTGGCATTTTCTGAAAAACATTCTGCTTAAAATTTCTGAGCCCCTCCGCTGACAAGTGTATAGAATCACTGCTCTGTCCCAGGCAACCCACCACACATGCACACATCCTGTTGAGCTGACAAGATATCTATTGAGAATGCTGGCCTTTTTAAGGTGGAATTGCTTTGCTATATCTCTATCACAAAGGTAAAATAAGGAGGAAAAACAGAGGAACTGTTCCCAGAAAGGTGTCTCAAATGTATAGTTTCTCTTTATGCATCCCCTCAGACAGTCTTTTATCCATTGGTTTTGTTCCAGACCATACCTAGAAGTAGCATCTAGCCCTTCTTTAGGTTGTTTAATATTATTGCATAATTATGAGGAAGAATTTGGATATTTATTGCTTAATAATGCTAACCTCTGGGGGAAAAAATCATAATGGAGTTAATGGGGTGCTTTTAAACAATTATCTTTGAAAATGTTTAAAAACAGTCCTAAAGCATGCTACCAGAGGCATATGAATTAACCGTGAAAGCTGCTGATGCACACCAGGCTTCACTTAACCATGTTAAGGCATCACATATGTTTTACCATGATTTACATTATTTGCTGCTATCAATTTTCATAATTACATTAGCATTTGAAAGGTGATCTACTGTTGAGACTTATTGTTTTGTTTTTATTTTAACAATTTCAGATAATAAAGTTTAAAAAAATAGACAAGAAAGTAATGCTCTCCATTTCTCTTCATCCAACTCATCAGAGAATTTGTAAGGCCAGAAATTTTCTTTTTTCTCTCCACTTCCTTTTGTAGGGTGACCTGGTGTAAAGATCTCTCTGCCTTTACCCGTAGACACAAAGGTTCATGCAGAGCACTGTTGAAAACTGAATGGTAAATGTTCACAGGGAATCTCTTTAGCAGGCTCACTTCATAGCTGTCTAAGGTCTTAAATGCTTTGCTGATAGTAAATTTTAGATTATTGTATGACCATATCGGAAGGCAGAGTCTCACAGGAGGTGTAAGGCTGAAGGTACATATATATTGTATATACCATTTACCCATAGCGAACTGTAACTGGCACAAGCAGAAAACTTTAGTCACAACTGAACCCAAACAGGAAACTAAAGCAAAACGGGTTGTTTAGGCTCAGTTATATATAATTTTGCATGAACTCTAACAGTTTATTCAAGCAGAAGAGCCTTTAAATATCTGAGCAGATATGAAAGGAAGAACTGAATATACACTGGTGACCACTACACATAAATATGTTGAATACAATGAACACACAATTATATCTGAGATACAGGTTTCAGAAAATGCAGGGGTACTGGGCATACTAAGTTTTCTCCTATTAACTGGAAACTTCTAACTTAATATTGACATTATAATGACAAGTAGCAAGATAGAAAAAGAGTTTTGACGAAAGAGCTAATTTTCCTTGATGTCATCTGGTCACGTCACTCAACACAGTTAAATCCAATCTCTAATTGCAACAAGTATTGTGAATAGTTTTCATGAATTTATTATGTGGTGCTATGCCAAGCCTGCTTTTGAGTGCATGCTATAGTATTTCTACTTTTACTTCTAAAATTTTCTCTGTCTAAAGTCCTCTTTACTTCAAAAGGACGGGGCTTATTGGGAAAAAAAAAAAAAAACAACAAAAAAACCCCAAACCCAAACAAAAAAGTGTGCATTTTTAATGCATAATATAATAAAAAACATAAGCACAAACATTTTCTTTTCTGCATATGTACCCTCGTCTTCTTTCTACTATGTTTTAGAGTTTCATCTGTGGGAAGGATTGAAGTTTAAAAATGCAGGAATTTTGCACCTGTTGCTCCATTTACACATGTGGAAGATGACTACAAAATGCAAGCAAAACACAATATTGTCAATATGAAAATGTTTCACAGCCACATTGCATAAGCAGAGGCAAGCATAGGAAATGACAGTAAATGAACTACTGTCTCCTGTTCTGCATCATTCACATATTGGGCACTATAAGTCATTATGAACTCATCAAGGCTGCCATGTCTATGAAAGCCTCTGCCAAATCTGCAGCTCTTTTACACAACCAGACACTTAGAAAGGAACAAAAATATAAACGAGAGTCAGCTCATAATATTTTAGAGCTAAATAATAGGATTGGATGCAAAATTGCATATCCAAGACCAGTAACGATGCAAAATGTCTCCCAGTTATAAGAGATGTAGCTTTATTATGACTGTATGTCAGGAATATTGTTCTGAAACATAAAAACACAAGAACATAGGCTACCAGATGCTGAAATGCATGTGACTTCTTAATGCTTTTCTTTAATGCTAGTAAAATAAAAACTGAAGAATTGAATGTTTGTATTTGCAACTATTGGTATCAATCCAGTTTAGAAAATTCAGTTCTATATCATTTTCTTCCATTTGCTCACATTTTTCTACCTAGAAGGTTTCAAAATCACAAATTAAAATCCATTTTATTAATCTTTGCTCAGGAGGTAGAAGATAATAATTTCAGTCTCAAAGCCCATACACATAATTTGCACACACAAGATTTGGAAGAAATTGATTTTAGACACCAAAATAATCCCTGATTTCCCATTCTTCAAATTCAGTTTCTGGGTGAATCATTCAAAATGCTCAGGGACTACAACATATACTGAAACCATCTATTAAAATTAAAAAGCAGTTTTAAATGTTTCCTAGGTGTTGTGGATCTCAACAGGATCCTTTACAATGGGGGCACAGAGGTGTGCACACAAATGATGTTTAGCAGAGAAATTTGATACAGAACATGAATAGGACAGGCTATGAAGTATGAAGATGATATACCTGAATGCACAAGAAACCTGAAACATTTAAATTAAACGGTTAATTTAAATATGTTACAGAAGTAAGCATTTACAGAAAGTCTTTTACAACCCAGAATAAGTTACCACACAAAGTGATTGCTACAAGATGCAGCCTTTGGTGAGGTTCTTGCTGCCTCTCCTCAGCCTCATAGAGTCAGACATGAGGCAACTCTGCTGAGGGAAAGAAACAGGCATCTGGAAAATTATACACATTTGTATATGTAAAGTTACAAAGTCCTTTTAAAGAGCATGACCTATTTCTTCCTCTTTTGTAAAGTATGGGACCTAAATAATTTCAGCTTTTTCATATGGTCTTTACAATGAATAACCTATAGTGTTCTTGTTTTGTCCAACATTGTCTCTTAAACCTCTGTTCTGCAATGGCACTACTACATATCACTATTAGAAAAATGAAGAAGAAGTTTGAAATTACAATATCAGAATCTTCTACAGTTCTTAGCAATATTTTCCCTTTCTGGAAAAGAAATTTTCTGATCACCATATGCAATTCATATGTAATGTCCATACAGACAATATAAGGTCCATACAGACAGGGACTGCAGATTCTTCTCCTTAAGACATTATTTCTTTTTTTAATTTTCCTTACTCAGTCAATATTTCCAGAATAAAAGAAAAAAATGAGAAAATATTTCACTAGGTCTTCATTATTTGACCAATTAATAATAAATAAATGACTACTGACAGAATTGGGTGAGTGTATTCTTCAGCTGATGTCTTCTTTATGATTCCTACTAAATACCTTTTAAATTTGCCCTACACATGTGAAACAAGGATGCAACCAATACTCTCAGGAGTATTTTTCAGTACCCTGCTGGTCCCATTAGGCTGTATCTTGGCATGATTTTTTAAGGAGTTCCTTATAATTTTAAACCCTACCCCTCTCATTCAGCTTAAAAGTTAATATTTCTATATATGTTTCTCATAAACATTCATTTCCTTGCTTTCAACTCAGCGTTTCTGGGATCTTTAGAAATTGTTTCTTCCTCGTGTCTACTGTGATCCTGCAAGCTGTTAAGAGCTTTCTACTGTGAGTAGAAAGAAATACCATCTTTGTACAGGGTACACTGTCTTTCCTGGCACAGTTCCATTCAACAGCTCCTTGGCACACACAGTGCTCTGCCTCTTTACACTAGAGCTTGACCTACACTTCAACTGCCCTTTCTCTCCTACCAGATACATCCATTTTATTTTCTTGGTATTTTTAATATGTAATTTCTTAATACTTTAAAAAATAGACAGTAACTGAACAAAGCAATGATGATTTCAAGCATCCATCCTGGGAGAGTGTATTGACATTAACATTTCCACAAAAATCAAAACAGACCTATGCACATTTGCACTTAGGGCTGCTCTACAGGCTGTTGAGCTGCTGAAATACTTCAGATAAACAAAACTGAATGAACTCACAACATCTTTGACCTCCCTTCTTTTCAACTGTCTGTTCTGGGCTGCTGTCTTGATGGTTAGAGAGTCTTCACCTTGTTCTTCATGTTAAATCTTTTGAGTCTTCATACCTACAAACAAGCTACTTCCCTGCCTTTCTACTACCTTTTTATTGGCATTAACTTTTCACCTTCAGCAAGAAAAACATTATGCAGTTTCTTTAAATGCATTTAATGCTGATCACTTCCCCTAGGCGTGCAAGTTGCCACTGCTGGTGTCCCCCTGAGCCCTTTCCTGTGCCAGTGCTTTAGCTTTTTCAGAAAGGTACCTGTGATGAAATATTCCTTGACACAATTTCTCTTTCCTTTAAAAACCCTTCAGTTTTCCTTGTCAACAGCTCCTACGCTTCAGATACCTCAACCCTCCTCCCATTCTTGCTGTAGATTGCAGTATTTCTTCAGTGACCTCTTTTCCTTGTTACCCTAGGGATGGTTGCCCAGGCTTTTCCAAACAGGGATATAATCATGTTCAGCTGGGTTTTGGTTTTCTTTGTTTAAGACATGTTCTCCCTCAAGTTAAAAAGTATCCATGAACAGTAAACCAGCTCAGGCCTGACATACCCAGCAAACATCAGCAAAGTACAAGGATTTTAAGATGGCAAAAAAGAACTATCATACAGCTTTGAAGTCATATGTGCAAACGCAGAAGCAAAGGGAGTAAGTTCCTCTAGTGCTGCACCACATGTGACTGCTTAATGCCTCTGCACTCCAGCAGATACTGGGGTCAGCTGGACAATGCTATCAGGTCATGATGGGGAGAGGTGTTAGCACAGGACTCTAAGTTCACAGTCATTCTAAAGCAAAAGAGAGGTGGTGAGGAGCAGGGAAGAAACATGAAGTCCCTCCAGTCCATACAGCACATATGGTATGTGGTGAACTACATGGTAAAAAAGGTAGGAATCTACAGCTGACAGCATACAACACAGACAGCAGAACAGTACTGTCTCTGGGCTGGTCCCTTCTCACTACCTCCTTCCAACCCAGGTATACCACATTTCCCTTTGGAAAAGAGCTGTTACCTATGTTTTATTGCTTAGAAAGGATGGGCAGTAGGCTAGGACATTCTTGCTTTTCCCTACTTTACTGTCTTTCTACTTTACTTTGAAAGTGGTAGGTGCTTCCTTCTACTGCTGTGCTGGATCCAATACAATCCCCATTTCTCCTTTTCTCCTCCACTCTCATCTGAGTCTTCCTACTGCCTCCCGCCCCTGCTAAAAGTAGAGTCAGTTATAGCAGGTTTCTCACAGCTCTGTCCAGTAAGATTTTGTATACCTCACAAGATGGAGACTCCACAACCTTTCTGGACAACTACTCAGTGTTTGACCATCCTCACAGTAAAAAAAAAAAAAAAAAAAAAAAAAAAGGTTAAGTGGAATTTCTTGTATTATGGTTTGTGTCCATTGCCTCTTGTCCTTCCACTGGGAACCACTGAGAAGAACTTTACATCTTGTGATACTTTGTATCAGTTTGGCCTGGCTCTCCTGCCAAGTCCAAGCTGTCTCCTCCCCCCTCCCGCTCTCCCCAAGAGAGGGAAAAAAAACCAAAAATGAACCACAGAAAAAAAAACTGAAAGAAGTCCGAATGAAACGGGATTATATCAAATATATATATATTACATATATTTACAATTATATATACTTTGAATATATTATACACAATAGGGAGCTCCCAAGGGGGAAAAAGGGAGGGGGAAACAGGGATAAAAAAACTCAAAACAAATATCCTCCAAATATACCCATTAATAGAGAGATAGCGAATAAATACAAAAACTAATTAAATATTTCCCTGAACGAGACAGCAGAACTAACTCCCCACACCTCCTGAATGGAACAGAGATAACGGTAGGTCTGAGTAGCAGGCCCTGGCCTATACAAGCAAAGCCTGTCTACAGAGAGACCTGTCGCCTTCAGCCACCAGAAGAGAGAAGAGAGTGAACTCTCTTATCTGCGCCTTTTATATGTTGTGTTACGGAAAGGGATGATATGGAATACTTCCTTAGATTTCTGACCCCGTTACTAAGGAAGGCCTAAAAAATCCAAAAAACCAACCTACTACACAGTTCTTTCTTATTTGTAAGTACAAAGTATAGAGGAATGCCTCCCCTTGTCAAGTCCTTAATCACTTGAGTTAGAAAGCTATCATTAATGCACTCCAGAAACTTCCTGGATCACTGGATCATTTGTGTCCTTCTCTGTCATCCCTCAGGCAGATATTGTGGTGGATAAAGTTCCCCTGTGAGCACCAGGACCTGCGAACATGAGACTTCTTCCTGTTAACTGAAGAAGTCATCATCTCCTTCTTCCTCAGAGGTGATCTATAGCAGACACACTCTGCAACACTGCCCCTATATCTCTGCCCTCTAATCCTAACCCCTACACTCTTGACTGGCTCATGATCCATTCCATGGCATAGCCCATGCATTCTCAGTGCTCTCTCACATGAAGGGTAAACTTCCTATCCTCGCTTTCCCAGCCTGTCCTTGCAGCCAGTATCAAGCCATGGCACCACTCCCTCACCTCATCCCTTAGCCTGAGCAGCACAGACAGTAACAGAAACCAAAAAGACTCCAGTTCATTTGCATTCCCTTTACTTCTGGTGCCTAGGTTAGGTGATTCCACTGCTCTAGACTTAAAGCAAACATTTCTGTGTATGCAAGCATGCTTATATGTTCCTGGGAATGGCCAGAGGAAGAAGTGGTTCTCCAGATCAGAAAGACAAAGATAATGCAATATGATGCATATGTATACTCATAATCATGAAGAAATGAAGACAAGGTCCACAGATGGAAACATCTGCTGCAAAAAAACCAGCACACCAGGGAGTGAACTAGAGAAGGATGCATGTTCCAACCCTTTGTAAGGTCTCTTCCAGACCCTTTGGTTCTGTGGGATAAGACAGGAAACATAAGATGGGGAGGAAAAAAAGGAGTGGGAATACAAGTAGAACCAAGGGCAGACAGGTACAGACACTGCAACAGAAATGCTCTGCCCAATTTCTTGCCCACTGAGAAAGACAGTGTATCTGTCAGCAGAGAGTCTACAAGTGGAATTTAGAGTAAGCTCCTGATATGATAAAATTGCTAAATATCCTCACTATACTCCACCCTCTTAGCACCTTCAGTAATGGAGCAGATGTGGTGCAGGCCCTGCAGGACAGGCAAATTATTCATGTCATGTTTTGCACAAGGATACAATTTGATCGTCAGTGATTTCTTACGCAAATGTTAAAACACACAAAACGTAATGGCTTTTTTGTTGGGAGGCTGCAGTGAGTGCAACAGTTTCTTCACAATATGACACACTTGTGAAAAATTGAAGCCACACTATCTCAAAACATGAATCACAGATCAGGTGGATTTCTCACCTGCAAAAAGCTTCAGTGATGGTTTCTGCAACATAAACCATAGAATGATTTGGGTTGGAGGGGATCTTAAAGACCATCTCATCTACCCGACCCCTGCCATGGGCAGGGACACCTTCCACTAGACCAGGTTGCTCAGTGCCCCATCCAACCTGGCCTTGAACATTTCCAGAGAGGAGGCATCCACAATTTCTCTGAGCAAGTCAGTAAGGACTTTTCAGGGGAAAAGAAGAGGGCGAACAGGCTGTTTATATACTGAATGCATTCCTACAGAAAACCTGCAGGTAGAGCCATTTTTACAATACTTTTTAGGGGATGTGTAATAATAATGAGTTAAGAATGTCGACTGGGCTGCATCATCCTCTTTGTTCTCATGGTCAAAGAACAGAATGACTGAAATTACAGCTGCATTGTTCCATATGGTGGACACATAACTAGTTGAACCATCATAAAATGAATTAGTCATGGCTTTATTTTTAGACCTTCATTTCAGGTAGTCCTGCAACTATCTGTTCTGTCAAGACAATGTATGGCTAAGGAAGTCAGACCTCCAAAAATAGTAAGCATTCTACATTTTTAGTGGGAGAGCACATTGGAGAGCACTCATACTGTCATACCCTCTATAATCCTGCCTCTCTTGCTGCTCCAAATACCATCTTTGCGACTTCTGTCAGCTCTTAAAATGGAACCAAAACTGTGGGATAAACTTCTGTACAAGAGCAACTCATAATTGGCAGAGGACAGTTAAAGCAGCCTTTAAATTATCAATGCACAGAAGAATCCTTTATTAACTCCTCTACAAATCTTTTCTTTATTTCTTCTCATCCTGTTTCCCAGTAAATAGATCTCTATCTCAGTGATTGCTTCTGGATGAGTATTATCATCAGATTTTCACTGCCTACATTTGGATAACTAGAGAGATCATGTTTGGGCTAGCATGTCCAAAAATGTCCTTAATAGTGGCACCTCAGTTACTTGTGAAATCAGTGCCATTTCTGGTTTCATTCACATACTTTCCTAGAAAAATATATTGACTTTTTGCCAGCTCTGGAAAGGAGTAATATATGATGTATGCCTTACCATACCATCTGTGCTAACTTACCACAATATATAGCAGTTTTCACATCTGTAGTTCCAATTATCCATTTTAAAACAGATACATTTTCAGTTAATTCCCAAACCGTTGTTTTCTGCAATCAGAATTCTTTTTCTGGTAAGGCAAGGAAGCAGATGCCTAACCAAAGCATGTAAGCAGCCCCACTGCTTTTCAGTGATCTTTACATGTGTGGAAGCTGGTGTCTTGGTAACTGGAACTCAAGGGCCAAATTCTCTGCTAGTGCTGTCCTGTAAGAACCATGTCCTTCAATTCAGCTCCACTGATTTATATGCCCAAACTGCATAATGAAATTTAGCCAACTGGAAAGTGGAATATAAAAGCATTATGATGTTGTCAGGCTTTACAGTAGAAAGCCTTGTACTAGCATTTGTTTGGAAAAATAACAAGCCCTGAAGATGTTGGCTAGATTTCCTTAACAAGTCGTCTTATTAATGTCAATCCTCTGTATGGAGAACACTGTGCTAGTCCCAGGAGTTTAAACAGAACCAAAATTATAATTTTTTTTGTTTGTTTGTTTGTAAAGGTCTTCTGAGTTAAAATTAAGCTTGCAATGACAAGACCAGGAAATAGGTGCATAGTTATCTCACAACCTGCATACTTCCCCACCATACTTCCCTGTTCTTACAAAGCCTCAGGATCAAGGGTGTAAAACTGCAGTTCCTGATTAGTTGTCCAAGCAAGTACTACAACTGTGCACAGGTAATGCTTTCAAGGAACACTGGGAGTTCAAAACAACAATTTTCTTGAAAGACTTAGAAAGCTGAAGTCACTCTCTGGCTTGCTTTTTGGTAGTTTCGTTCAGCTTCGTGTTCTGTTTGTTTCCTTTGGCTTAATTTCTTGCTTGTTTGTTTCCTGTTGTATAACTTTTGCCCAGCAAAGCTTCAGACTGTCTCTGCAGTGTCCACAGGAAAGTGGAAGAGCAATGTACTGTGATGCTTGAAACAATATTTTTGCTTGCAACTCCCTGCAGGTTAGGTACAAATGTATATGGCTTATCTTGTTCTTAAAAATCATTTGACCCGCACACACTTTCCTGTACCACAGGTGACTCCAATGTTTAATATAACTCTAACGTAAAGAGTAGCATAGCTAGTTAAACAGAGATAAGTACCACTCCAAAACAAAATCTGTTTGTATTTATATTTGAAAACAGGAGGTGTATCCTCTAGCAGATATTCCAGCCTGCCTGGAAAGTGTATATGCGCTATTAAGGGAAGCTTACAAAGGCTTTGACGATTCCTATGGTAACCCAGTAGAAAGGCTGTTTCCATGGGGACTAGCCAAGCCTATATAAACCTTCTGTCTTCATTAGAGTATCTCTGAGACTGAATGCTTTAACAGTTACTGTTCTGGAATAGTTAACAACAATCTCTGCTTTGGGGAAAGAAATAATTCTTCCTTTCCAGTGAAAGTCCAGTTATTTTGTCATCTTTCAATAATACTCAACAGCCTGCACACCTGTCATGTATCGATATAGCGAACGGACTAAACAGTGGTATCCACTATAAAAAGCACTCTGATTTACCACCCCCAGCATTACAGTATACCTACATTATGCATTTGAAAATGCAGTTAATTTAAACATAAGGAGAGAATAAATCATACTTCTTAAGTTTCACTTAAGGAACTCACATGCATCAAATATATCTGGGTGTATGTGTAGTTGCTTATCTGTGAATGTGGCATTCTGATTCCCGTTCAGATTCCCCTTTGTAGTTACTCCTTCTAATATACTCTACCAAAACAAAACAGAAGTATTTCTTTTGAATTTAAATGTTGCATGCTTGATCTCAGCCAAATTTGCTTTCCTCCCTTTTTTCCTTTTTTCCTTCCCTTCCCTTCCCTTTCCTATAAAATCAAGCAGAAATAAAGCCTTGTTTCTTCCATATGTTCTACACAAAATGTTTATACATTCCTAACTCAAAAATGCCTGAAGGAAGAAACTTCAAACTTCATCTCAGTAATTTCCAAGTCATCCTTAATTTTCCCACCTCATTTCTATACAATTCTATACATTCTATACATGAGACTAATTTCCCATTTTTATTCCATTTTCTTTTTATGTAAGAGCCTTTTTTAGCACCCTTCCTCCCATATCCTTGGGATATCATTCTACATGTAAAGAAATGCTGTCTAAGCTATAATATGCAGACCTCAGAGTAAATAAATCAAAGCAACAAACAGATTAAAATCACTGAGTAATTCTTAAAGAGTTGAAAAATGTGCCCCAAATTGACTTTGTCTCCAGTTGCAGCACATGTGCCAATGTGAGTATGAGTTCTTGACTGGAGTCTTAGTATCAGCTCAAAACAGACTAAAATGATTTCTCTCTACTTTAGGAAAAATAAATGTCCAGTTGTCCTTTGTGATAATACTTGAGACCCTTCCTAAAATTAATTTAAATTAATTTAAGATGTGGTTCCCCTGAAGTTCATAAAGAATCTAATTTCTGCTCTATTTAATAATGGAAAGTTCTTTTTAGAGCAGGAATTCAACATTTTTCAGAAAAGGAAAAAAAAATCAAGACTTGTTTGTGGTATAACTTTGTCCCACACTTGCAGATTTAACATCAGCAAAGAATATCACAGCATTCCTCCATTTCAGATGGATAATGACAAAGATGATGATTGATGCACCCAGCAAGGACCACTGTATCTCTGCTCACTTCATGAGCTGTTGCTAAGAAGCACCCTGCAGTCTGGGATGTTTAGAGAACTCACATCTTTCGTGCATCTATCTATGAGGCCAAGTCTTGCTCAGCCTCAGCAGCACATGTGACAAAGCCAAAAAGTACCATCACAATTCGCAGCTTCGCTTTCTGTAAAGATGCTTTGATTTCCTCCTCAAAGTTCAGTATATGATGAAGAGATAAATTAAAAATTGTTCTGATGTCTTTCACATATATGTCACTTTTCCATGCACTAGCATGCTCAGAACAACACCACATACACACCACCTGAAAAACATATACCTTGCCATTTGATCTTAACTGCTTGTTTTCCAGTATGTGTTTAGACACGTTGCCAAAGACAGTATCTGAATGATACACTTGATTCCGAGTAGCACTTGATTACAGATTACAGGGTGCAAATGCATCTTCTGGTACGGTATAATCTGACACAGCTGCTGGATCAGTCAACCCCCTTTGGATCATAATTCTTCAGATTAGCGTTGAGGTCCAAACTCGTCATTAGCTACCGAAACCGAGAGCAAAGTTTCATGTACTCACTTCAAGTCAGTGCAGCAAACAGGAGGATAAAGAAGGCTTACCTATTTAATAACTTTCTGATTGTGGATATGCAGCACCTTTTTGGAAAAAAAAGGCACCTTGACTGGGAAAAATTAAAATTAAAAAGAGAAAAAGAGAGAATAATATGTAACGTACACAGTAATGCTAGTGCACATGAGGATCCAAGTTTTCAGGCTAGACTGGTTTTCAGAACTGCAATGTGATTAAAATCCGATTTTGGGTGAGTGCGCTACTCACGGATTCACTTTAGGCACACAGGTCAATAGATATATATTCCGTCCCTTACATTTACATTTTACCACAGTTGTGCATGCACTCATGGCAACTGCACATGCCAGCTGGACACACAAATGCTTACACCATTCTGAAAAATCTGGATCTTAACATGTTGTGAAACAAGACAGGATATTAACCAGTATTCTGTGAGCCCACTGTGTGCTGCTGGGCAAGCAGTCTCTGTATTGCGTTGAAGCATTGTCTACCCCTATCTCCCTGTCACCATACTCTACAACTTCACAAGCATTCGGAGTAAAATGAAATGATACCCAAAAGGCATTGTAACAGAACCCCTGTGAATCTGAACAATTAAAGCAATTCTTTTGAGGATGAGCTCTACTGAGGAGATGCCACAATTTACAGAGTTCTTAAAATTCCAGTGTTTGCACGATGGTATAGCATTTTTTGTGTTGGACAAAGACTATGCATTGAAATTTGCAAGGTGCATGAGATGGGCATTACTTCCCAAATCTTCATTGTATTTGCACAATCTATGTGAGCTTAGTTTAAAGCATATTTTTAGCTTTTCAGCTCATCTTTTCTACTTAGGTTGCTACTAAGCACTGAAGTCATGTTATCTCCGCTAACTCAAATGGTAACATTTAGACACTGACAATACTACCAGCACCCCTTTAAGCAGAGCCCAGTGAATGCTCCTGAATCAGCAGTGTACGTGCCAGCTGGACAGAATAAGGTCATTTCTCTCCCTTACATCTCTTTCACAGCAAGTAATTGCTCAAAGGAGCAAGCCTCATTCGATGTTCTTGTAGTCAAGAAATCACTGCCAATTATTGCAGCTGTGAATGATCCCAGACCAGACTGGAGAAGGCTCCTGCAGCCAGTCCCACAGCCATGTATCGGGTGCAGTGCATAGAGGTTATAACACCAATGGCCTAACAGTGTCATAAAGGGAGAAGACTGGGTGATGAGTGATACGCTCATTCCTTCTGCGTGGTGAGACTTACAGTTTGAGATGATTCAGTTAGGGAGTATGTCAGCAGAGAGTTTTTCATCTTGTTAAAGAAAACAGTCTTCCTTCCTATTGGATACCTACAGGCAGTCTCTAGAGAGATGACTTCTTCCCAGTGCTGCACAGGATCCCACTGCTTGCTGTGCTGGGAGGAATGTGTCAGAACTAATCTTACAATAACAAGTTGCACTAACTGCTGACATGAATCTTGGCACTGACGTAAGCCTGAGTTGTTTAATTAGTATTTATGAAAGATGAAGTGATACCGTTCTTCAAAAAATGGTAACATTCTGTTATCATAATCTGTTATCATAAACTGATATAAAGATTTCAACCAAACTAAGATTACTTGGGAAGGGGAACAGTTACATACAATTTAAAAAAGCAGAGAAGGGATTTTGGGAGCACAACATCATGAAGAAGTAAATAAATAAGCTTTGACTTCATGGTATTTATTTCATATTTAGTTTTTCATTAAAAAAAATAATTTCGAGATAAAAATTCATCTCCTTATTATGAATGTGTTCTGAAAAATAGGTGGCCACCACCAATCTCGTAATTTGTGACATTCTAGCAGTGGTGTATTCATTGATCACATTGGCAAAATAAGGATCAGTATTTAGTATCTCCCTAATTAAAAAAGAAGCACTTCCATGACTCAAAATGTAGAACTTCATCTTCATAGGCAGCATAAACTAATAAAAATGCATCAAATTAGACTTTGGTAGACTTCTTTAGATTGTTAATTAATGCTAAATTCTTATAGTTGGATAATAAAGTGTACACATAGACACAATATATTCTTCCATCTTCAAAGAAAATGTCTGTTGAGGAATTGTTATTGAGAAACTCCTGTGGACATTTTCAGGGGTTTTTCTACTGTGATAAATTCTGTTTATGGCTTCAAAAATGCTTAATTTCCCACAGTCAGATTACTCTCTTCCATTGACAACCTGATGGGAAGTAGTTTGAATAAAGGGATGTTCAGCAACATTCCTCCACTGCTGTATTTTTCAAGCCAATTTGTACATAACTCTAGGGAATGACCAAGGACATAGGGCTATCCACATAGGGCTATTCCAAATGGGAAAACATTTGAGCACGAGTATTTAGCACAGTGATATTCCATGTTAGCTCTTCTATGAATTTACATTTACAATGAAGCAGACAGCTCCCAAATGTTGGACTTGCTCTTCCTTCAAACCTCTTTCCCACACATCTATTTATGTACAACAGAGGGGCTGATGGAGGCCTTGCAGAAGGAAGTCTGATATTATCAAGGTAAGTAAGTGTCTTTCTTTCCATGCCTCTCATTTTTCTTCCATACAAAAGGGGAAAATCTGTGTTTGTCAAGTTTTTAAAAGTCTTTTTCGGGAGACTTTCCTCATGTCTTCACTACCTAGATCAGTCTAGGTTCTTTGCATTCAAGCTTCTGCCAAATTTGTAAAATATCTGTCTCTCTCATTACTGTATTCCTTCCCAGTAGTCACCATTCTCCACACATTTGGTGCAATTTAATCATGTGTTGAATTGTATCTCTAGTAAAGATTTTATATTCACTAAGAGATGGGTTTTGCTTTATTTGTCCACAATAAATGGTATATACATAGGACTGCTTTGATCTTCTTTTATCCTAACTACATATCACAGTGTAAGGATCATAGAATCATGGATTGTTTTGAGTTGGAAGGGATCTTTAAAGGCCATCTACTCCACCTTCCCTAACATGGACACAGACACCTTCCACTAGACCAGGTTGCTCATAGTCCCATCCAACCTGGCCTTGAACATTGCATCTAACTTTCCTCTGAAAGCCCACCTGCCTCACTAAGTCTCTTTTATCCCACTACTGTGTAGTTGGTTTCTCAGTGAAGGTCATTGTCTGCTCTCCAGCTTCCCTCAGTGGGCTGGGAACCACAGTGCTCTGATGATTCATCCATTTTCCATCTTTTATTCAAGACCCTTCCCTTTCATAAAATGCCTCACACATCCATACTGTCCACATCATACATTTAGCCTCTTCATGCTGATCCATAGCCTACTCACCCAGCCAGGCACAGTCCATTTCCATTTCTATCAGTGACTTTAAAATGCCTCAGAGTCATATACAGACATACATACATGTCTTAGACATGACAAAAAGGTAAAGATTTCATGCACGAGACAATAATACAACACAGAGCTGAATATGGCCTCTTTATCTCTTTTTTGAGATCCACTTGCACCCGAGATGGTGTTCAGGTATGAAAAACAGTCTTTTGGCCAAGGAGAGAACACCAAAGGGCCTACATCAACATAGTGAAGTGACGCTGTTCCCTGCCCCTTACTGTTAGACTGATACCAAGGGAAGCAGGGCCAGCACTGAACATATCCCATCTAGATTTTTATCACCAAAAGGTGGGAAATGTTTTAAGATGAATGCACAGAGGAAAAGTTCAGTTCTCACTGATCACTGAAAGAAACTATTGAGCACTGTAGCATCAGAAGGCCTAGGAACAAAACTGTCTGTTATACGTATTTCTGCCCCGCACTACTTCTTCAGACTCTCCCCCACCTCTGATTCACAGAGGGGAAAAATCTATCAGAATCCTGGAATTTAAGTCATTTTCTGGCATCTCAGGGGTTTAGCAGCAACATCTTGTTCAATCTCAAATGATGTGGAAAAGCCTGTACAGAGACAAGGAGGTCAGTCTCCTCTAGCTGTGGGGTTAGGAGCCCATTTCATTTATCTGACAGCCTTCCACAGCAAGACTCAGAGCATCAAGAGCCTCTCAAAGTCCTCCTGGGTTGGTACAGCTTTCTGCCACCCCCAAACAGGCGGGTGGTTGTCAGGCACAATCTGGCCTGGACTGTTTTTCATTGTATAAAGTTGCTATGGTATCACCAATTAAAAATTCTAAAAAATAATCTGCATCTGTACAGCATGCTAAAATAACCTACCAAATGACACGTCCTTTCGTAGAAAGCGAGTCTACTAATTGCTGAGGGGCAGATTCCTCCACCCTTCCTCTCGCTGAACAGTGCCTTCAAGCTGCAAATACTCCCACTGCTTTCAGCATTTGCCAAGCCTAAGTTTTCCACAGAAACCATGAGTCAGGCTCCAAAATCAGGAGACAGGCTTAAAAAAATCATAAGATTTAACTACACCAGGTGAAGTATTTTGCCCTGACGATGAATTTGGCAGAGCAGGCATTCAGCATAAGAGTCAACCTCACAGCTGAAAGCAGGTGATCAGCAGCTTCAGCAAAGGGATCCCAGGCAAATCTGAAAAGATGTGGTCTAACACTTCAAAAGCTTTTTGTTAGTGTCTAGCAGAAGGAAACTGAGAACCTAGTTTCCCTGATAATCTTCTTCTCATCCCTTTTTTATATTTCTCCTTTAATCTCTTTTTTTTTTTTTTTCTGTCTCTCCACCTTATTTCCAAATGTGTTTTAATAGACTGGTCATTGCAGGAAGAAGATGAAAGTCAAGATGATAGCAAGCCAGTTATGGGAGCCAGGGGTCTGACAAAGCCATGGGTGGCTGAGCTAGCCTGTGAAGGCAGCACCAGCCCCCTGGGAGAGGAGGATTTGCTGACCAGAAGGCAGAGACTGACATACGCCAGTGACCTGGTGGACTTGAGCAAGGGGAAAGTGTCTGGTTTTACAAAGCTTTCATTTCCCCTCACTGACCCATTGGCTTAACAAGGGCTTGAGATCAAATGACCCAAAAAATAAACTTCAGTCAACAGTATGAGAGATCACAAACTCAGAACCTGTTTTGTCTCTTCCATCTCACAAGCTCCTCCTTCACAGTCCAGGACTCAAGCTCATGTTCCTGGCTGAGCACTGCTCACAGATGCTGGGGCCCTGGGCACACCTACAGGCCATACGGGCCCTGACTGACCTCCACTGGCCCTTCCTTCATGGCTGAGGGGCTCCATGTCCCCTTTGCTGCAGCCTGAGCTATGACATTTGGTAGGCTTGTCCTTAGCTGCCCTTCTGACCCTGGCCTCCTCAGTGTGAAGGTCAGTGTCTGTCCTCAGTGATGTCACTGTTCCTGCCTTTATGCTGCCCACCTCCAGGTCAGCTGAGGGACAGAAAGGCTCATGTCACACCATGGAGCCATCTGAAATTAACCCTGGGCTGACCACATGTCAGGAGTCCGAGGGAGGCTCTGTGGCAACCGTGGACAGTAGAGCTGAGGGCCATTACTCCTTCTCTAATGACAGTCACAAACATGAGTTCACATACTACATGCTGAACATTCAGACAAATGAGAGGGTTGATTTAGACCTGGTCAGACCTGATGCAATGAGAGCCTCCCACTTCACTTACTTCCTCCCACTGTAGCGAGCCTTTTCACACCCATATGTATTCCTAGCCATCTTTTATGCCTTCCACCAGAATAGTGAGCTAGAAAATCATAGTGTCCAGAAAACAAGACATTGGCACATTTCCTCTTCAGCTCAAAAATTTCATCTTCCCCACACAGAGAAAGCCTGAAAGCTCTGCAGCATCATCTTGTCAATGAGGAACAATTTAGCTTCAAGAAATTATCAGCACTGATTAATTTCATGAAGTTTGAAAGCAAAGCCCAGAAACAAGTTTGATCACATAAGTTTTACAAAGTGAAAAGATACAAGCATTTCTGCATGTTCCTTTTATAAGCTTTCTACCTATTTGGCTACTTAAATGCGTATTTTATTTCATAGGAGTTTATTACATTTTGGTCACAAACATGTCAGTTGTAGCCTTTACAGAAAGCAACAACCAAGTCCCAGAAGGAACCCAGAATTTGGCAAGAAAAACAGGGGTTTGTAATGTCATAAGATTAGAAAGCTGTTGCTAAGTATGATGAAAAATAAAGACTTAGGTCATTTTCAAAAAGAAAATATTAGTTCTTTTTTTTTCAAAATGGGTGTTCAGAAGAGCTAAGTGAATAACTGTCTGTCTGGGTGCTGTAAGTGGGAACATGTCTAGATGCTATAAATTTAGAGATGAATAATCTTTCTTTATAACATGTATAAGAAAAGTACAGAAAAGATGCTCCATCTCAAGAAAAGTCCATATAAGCGGAATCAGCTTCCCTATGAGGAAATAATTACTGCAAGCTGCAAAAATAGAAATAAAATCTCTGACGAATGGCTGGTGTATGAATTCCTGTTACAGTTTATTTATGCAGACAATATAGTGTCTGGGATGAAACAGCTCTGTTGGCAGAACAAGCATGAGCCACTGTATGTGGGCTCTCAGAGCACTGCATGGGAGTGTTTACTTCAACTCTCCTGGAACCATGGAGAAGTGACGTTACCATGCTAGAGCCTGAAATAAGCAGTGGTACCGCCAGCACCAAGAGAAAGCTGAGCGTGTGGCTGAGATCTTCGTCATCGGACAAAAAAACCCCAACCCTAAACAAGCTAAGAGGAAAAAAGTATTTGAAATCTCTTCCTAAACAGATCTCGCTAAACTCACAGAGGGGCTGCTAGACTCAGTCACTCCCATTTTGCCACTGTGATCATTTATCTGTGATGTTTTCTGCAGGACAGAACAAACCATAACTACTTGCCTCTTCATATTTGTGCATGTATATTGTCTTATTCTTCTAAATTGTGCTGGATGTTGTCAGAAACCCCAGTAATGTTTTTCTAAGCTAAAGGATGAGTCTGAAAATAAAAAATAGTTATTAAATATGACCATTTTTACATCTGGAAGACATGCTAATCTATTCTGTTAAAAAATACCAGCAGTAGGCCTTTTCATAGCCCTATTGCTCAGAATAGTCACAAATTAAAAAGAGGAAAAATTTCATGTACACAGGAACTAGTGAAGCTGTGTCACACAACTGCAAAAGAGCAGATCCTGGAGAGGCTGTCAGCATGCTCCACTTGCTATGCATCGCCCATCCACAGCAGCAGCACACTGCTCTTGCATTATCCCATGAGCTCTGTATATTCTCACTGCACCTGTGGGCTTGTGGACAGGTGTTGGTTAAGACCAGCCTTGGAAGAAAAATGTGAACAGCCTCTACAGGGAGACTACATAGCAGTTGGAAAGAGACAGAGCAAAGAGGGACAGACAGACAAAGGAGTGCTGTGAGAGCACATATGAGCAATGTTGCACTGTCCCCCTATGAGAGGAATTCCCAATCAGTCATAATATAATTCTTAGAAACCAATGGATCACGACAAGGACCAAACTCCAGCTCACAGCCCACCTTCTTGGTCCTGCACCTCTTGAAGTAAAATGACAGAAAATCTGTTGGCTTCAGGGAAAGAACATCATTAGGAATCGCATACATTTGTTTCCTCAGACGCTAAGTTTCTGCAAAACCACAATTTTCTTTTTCCTTAGTCTTCAGGTGTTGGGAGATTTTTCTGTGTGTCCCAGTAACATATTTCTGAAGTGCCTCATTCAAAACCTGAATATGGCCAGAGAACAGCCATTTGTGGGCCTGCAAGGCTTCCTGGTATATCCAGAGATGGGCTCAGCAGTGACACATCTGAAGGAAGAGAGTTATCTGAACTATTTAAATCCTAGAAGTTTGCTAAAGTGTTTCATTCCCTTCCACTGGAGATGTTTGGAGTCTTCCCATTGATTGTGCAACAATAGGACTGGCCTTTGGGGTTTGCTTAGACTAAATGTTTCTCCGCACAAAAGATATCGATACACGTCAAAATAGATGGTTATTTAAAATGTATTCTAAGGGGCACGTGACTGAAACAGACACACCTGAGAAGAGCAAATTGCACATGCTCAGTATTATGACAAAATTATCAGTGTTGGGCAGTACAGCGGAAAATTATCAAAAATTCATGTGTCATGTTGAGGAGGAAGAAGGAGACAAGAAGATGTGGAAATAAATATCCTGATGCAGAATATGTTTTTTCTACCTCCGGATTCTACTAAGGGGAAAAAAATTAATGCAAATGGAGGTGTCTATTTTTTCTGAAAAAAAAAAAAAAGGACAAAAAGAAAAAAAACAAGCAAGAACAACAACAACAACCAACCAACCAACCAAAAAACAACAGGCACTATGAGGAGGAATCATCTCATACATTTTTAAATTCAAATACTTTAGGATCCTGTTTTAACATCTCTGTGAGTTCTCCAAGCACTGCTTTTGCCTTATATGAATTTCTGGGTTTGTCGTTATGTGCACTGAATATTATTGTTTTTTAAATACTCTGATTTGGCTTTGTTCAAAACAGGAGGGAATTTTTCTTGGGGTAAAAAATAGAAATTACATTAATCTTCAATTTATCAAGCTTTATAAAAAGATGAAAGCATGCAGAACATTTACTCTATGGCAGGAAAAATGAGTTGATGTATTCTCATCAAATTTAACTATATTTTTAGACAGTGTCTTCACTAGTAAAGGAGGAAATTCTAAACCAGTGTCTGCCCTGATAAAAGAAGAAATTCTATGAGGCTAGATATTACGCATATGCTGAAACAGATGTCAGTAACTGTTGTAAAAGCCTTTTTTTGCTTCTTAGAGATCTAAAACACTGCTATTTTTCAGAGAGTTAAAAATCTTTATAGTATCTACAACAGGCATAAAAGCAATGGCAATGATAGCTGATAGCATCAGCCAAAGTAGATAGAGTAGATGAATGGGTAGTGTCAGTGACTGTTAAATAATAATTCAGAGTAACTTACAATACATTCGATGCAACTGCAGTCTAAAACCTGTAAGAGGGAAAGAAAAGGGTCACTTCTTAATCATATAGGTACCTATTCTTTTAGTTTGATGTACAGATATCTAATTACATGCATACAAATAGATGCCAGTTGTAAAATATTGTGCTTAGATGTGATGTAGAGATCCTTTTCAGGCACTTAACTATCATTTCTGCTTCTCCAAGAAGCAGAATAGTACCGACTTAACATTGGTACTATTAAAATTTCTCATGGAGTTTTTAAAAATTCCTGAGTTCACATATTTGCAAAGCATGGGATTTTGAATATATCCATTTTTAGCCTTTTAATCATGCATTTATTATATGAATACATTTAGTTACCATGCATTAAAGAAAAAATGTCTTTTTTGCACAGATATCAATTATGAAACTTCATCTGGATCTTCAGTATTTCCTCTGAATCCTTTGTGACCTTAGAGATGTGTAGTCTTAATTTGTTTGCTTATTTTTAACAACATTTAGTAACAGAACAGTGTATCATAATGAGCATATGAAGTGCTATCTAGCACTAGTGTATCTAGCATAAGCTCTAGCTTTTCACAGTATGAGTACAATGTTCCTTAAGGTACTCCTTGGTAAATCACACTGGTGTTAATACCAAAATCTTTAGACAGGGAGGATGGGTTGATCCCTTCTTTTTACTCTTACGTTTACCATAAGAACCCCATTCATTTCCAAAGACCTTACCTTAACCACTGAGTAGTTTTACATTTTTCCAAGACTACTGTTACAAATATGTAACATTTGACAGAACCAGTAAGAGAAATTACTGAGGTAGTCTCAATTGGCAAGAGATATAATGGCAAGAGCAGGGTAAGTTATCCCACAAAAGCTCTTTGGAAGCCCATCCAGAGGGAACTTCAACTGCTTTAGAGCATCTTAGGGTATTATAAGAAGACATCACAGCATGCCCTTTGCTAACAAAAGAGTACCCATGGGAACAGCTAACATTGCTCCTATCACCTGTCCCAGCCCAAAACAGATCATGTGTGTACTAGGATTGCACATTCAGTTATCTGAGTTGTACCTAGTCTCTGAAATAAAAGGTTTGAAACTGGCAGTACTGCTAAAACAGAGTGTATCTTCCTACCTATGGTTGATCCTGAGTACACTCCAAGTCACTTGCCTGGGCCAGCAGGGCTTGGATGTTTCGTGGTGCTACAAAGGCACTGCAATGATGTATTAAAAACATTGGAAACTGGAGAAATATGAAAGTCTTCAAGACTTATGAGGACTGATTAACAGACAGACTTCTGTACTTAGGAATCAGCTCCAGATGACTTAAAAATTACCTGGGAAATCCCAAAATTATAGAGAATTTGTAATACTTGAGATAATGGACAGCTGATATAACATTATATGCACTTTTACAGATTACTTTAGTATTACGTTCATGCAGCAAAATCATAGGGCAAGAAAACACTGCTTCATCACTGTTGAGCTTTTCAGTGCTTCCAAAACACAGACATTTTATTTCTTGGAAGCATAGGGTTATTGTGCTTGTTCCTAAAATCTGAGATAGTGTTGCTGTGAGGTGCCACGTGGGTTGGGTAGGAAGCAAGTCAGTACCTGGAGATAACAGCAAAGTAGTCATAATCCAGAGATTGCTTCATATTTGGTTTTTAGACAACAATATATTAAGAGAGACAAATAGTGAAATGCTGTAGGATGCAGTGGGGAGCTAAGGCCACACAGGCTGGAACAGTGGGGTTGTACGAAGCAGACGAGAAATGAAAGTGTCCGTTGGAGAGGTAATTTTAAGCACTGACCTTACACAATAGATAGAATGAGAGTAGGTGTTGTAGTCATCTAAGGAATGAATCTAGTCTAAAACAAAAAAAAAAAAAATTTTTCTTGAATGACTTTTTATGTTTTAGGTATAACAATCTAGACTGGATCAGAGCAATTTGTAGATGATGCTAGTTACTCACTGTGAAAGGAGTAGAATGTTCTTTTAAGGGGTATAAGGAAAATTTAGAGGGATCTGAGAGTTTGTCTGCCCTTATGCAGATGCCCAAACCACTGCAGGGCTTCAGCATAAATTAGAACAGACATGAGCTTGTATGCTCTTTGTGAATGCTTAATGCTTTCCTGTTAGCTGCATATTCTGTGAGATGCCTTTCCATCAGAGCCTTGTTCATTTGTTTTGTTTAGAGTCTCACAAAGTCCAATCCAGATGGTTGAAATCGGAGGTGTCCACGTAAAGGGGTATAAAGTGTAAAGGCTTAGATATGAGCATAGATTAGCTATGGGCAACAATTCTGAGAATTAAAAAAGGGAACACTGCATCACAGGATAAGCTCTGAATGGAACAAAAGGATTAGCTTAAACACATGCTCAAAATAGAAAATAATTTTAGCAATGTTGTTCAACTATGAGGCTTTTTTTTTTCTCAGAACTTATCTGCAAAGAAAAAACTACAGCAAAGCAACTTCTCTTCTATTGAGCTTTCAGGGCTAAATTCTCTTTCAGTACAAATTCTACAAACTAATTTAAGAATCTCAGACAAAGGACTGGATGATTCGGTACAGTCACATTATCACAGCCATCGTGAATGTTGCCCTTTTTTGTTGGAGATCTTGCCAACTTACCTGCCACTTGCTTGCAGTCCAATGGCCTAACTGGTCCCTCAAGCAATGACTAAGTCTTTGGGGAAAGTTTAGAACATGCAAAGTGAAAGCATAGCTTAACTGTGTGTATATCATTCCTTTTCAGAAGGTATGTTGCAATCAAGGCTGTAAATGTCGCATCCACTCCCTCCTTTCTTGCTAGTGCTGATTTGGGTAATAAGACAGTCGTGTTTATGGAGCAAATCACAGTCTGATGTGATACACACAGCAGTTCAGAGCCCTGGATCAAAAAGGTTGCCCACTAGGATATTGGGCATTCTCCTGTAGAATTCTGCTTCACAGTGCTTCTGCTTTAGAAAAAGTCCCAGACACATGCAATTAGGCAAAGCTTACTAGAGATACTGTATTTATCCAAAGCAGTTACAGGACACCGATCACTGGCTGCCAAAAGTATGTCCTGAACTCAACATCTGCTCACAGCTCCTATAACAGATGGAAGTTAGGGAGAAGGTTTAATATAGTTAATAAATAAATAAAAATAATAATAAAATATAATTTTCACACCCATTCTACCTTATTGTCTGTCTCCATGAGATGGGCACATCTTCACAGCCTAACCCCTAGCTTCATTTAGTCCATTTAGAAACTCATATTCCCTTTCTGGACTTTCAGTAGCTGTTGGAAAAACTCTTTAATCAAGCCAAATAAATTCCATAAGAGTACACCTAGAGGATGTGCATGTTTGTTACCAGCACTTTACCTGAACACCTGTGTTACTCAAGTACCTGGAAGTTTGATCAGCCTTTAGAAAGAGGAGATCATTAGTTTTTTCAGCACACAAACACAACTTTTATGATAGTTTTTAAGATGACAGCAACTTTTAATGGTCAAATGTGGGAATCCAGTTTTCCTGCAAAAGCCCAGATTGCAGAGGACCAATGTGAAATTTTTAGAGACTAGACTTCACAGATACTGAGTGCTGATCAGATTTTTAAAAATATCACTAATTTCATATTTTGTTGCAGCTTTTGTTTGAAATTACTTGACCTAGTTCAGTTTGAAAGGATGTCTGAAAAGTGGCACTGTTCAAATATTTTAGTTCAGAGAACTCTCTGAACTAGGGAAGTGAATTCATCCCTTACATTTTTTCAAGTAAAACTCAGTCCACCATCACTTCTGGTTTAGATAGAGTTTCCTTTTCTGACTTAATTCTTTGCAGCAGCAGGAAGGATTTTAAAGCTGAGCCATTTATAGTCTTAACCCATTGAATTACTTTCTGGGGAAGTGGTTAAGAACATTTTCCTTTGGAAGAACTCGTGACAGTGTAAGTATTCCAAATCGTAATGCATGTAAGAAACGAAACTAAGACAGTAAGTATTCCAAATCATAATACATGCACCAATAAGGTGCTGGGTTTAAAAATGCCTCCATTTACTTGTGTAGCACAAATGAAGTCAGTGGGGTTTCAAATTAAATAAAACTTGGCAATGCTTCTCAAAAAGCCATATTTTGTTTTGCTAGATCTACATAACTCAGAACTGCTTAAGTGAAAATTTCTTGCACATAAAAGAGATGAATTTAGCACAAGAAGGAAATTTTGTCTTAATTTAAATCTCTAAGGCAAACAGGTGTTAGTCTGTTCAGAATTTGGTCCTTTTATTATACCTCTACATTTATGTTCTCTCTAAAACAATTGTGTAATTTCACCATCTACTCAAAGATAAAATATGACCTGTCACTCTGAGACCAAGACATGGTCTGAACAGTATCAATCCCAATAAATGAAACAGAATAAATGCAATGTCAAAATAACAGTCAAGAAAGCTTTTGATTTTAAAATTTTGCCTAAGATATGAAGAAAACTATGGAAGTATTGCAGATTTTTTTTTAATCACTGCTCAAGTATGTCTAGAAAAAAAGCAATAAGTATTAAACACCCTTTTATCATGCCTTTTATCATCCTGAGGTTATTTTGTGATCTTGAAGGTCTCAAACAAGAGCCATCAATGTTTGTAATTACCTCATCTATTCTACAAGTTGCAAATAAAAGTTTTTATTTGCATTTGCCTTAATATGATGAGTTAAGAGTATTTTCAAGCTAAGTAAGTAATGACAATACATTTATCACTCAAGCGTATAGAATATAAGCTAAGCTTTAGTACACAGGCTTCCCAATTCTCCAGCAGTTCTACTAGAGTATTTAAAGCATAGTACTTTGGGCCATTTTGAAGGCTTTCTCTTGAAGGAAACAATCAGAAATCTTAGTTACGGACCACGTGAGTCTGGAGATGCATAGATGTCTTCTGGCAGACAGGAGAAAGCAAGGAGGCTCTCTGACTGTCTCTGGGAAAAGATTGTGCGGAGCAGACGCTCATACTCGAGGCTCCCCAGGGAGTTCGTCACAGACACCAATTATTGTATTTGAAGAAGTGGGATAAAAATAAATCTTATTTCTTTCCTCTCCTCTATTTCAAGATGAAAGAAAAGATGGTCTGAACGAATAGCCAAAAACCCCCAAAACAGAAACAACAAAAACCATTTACCTCCTTTTCACTGCTACACCATTAAAGTACTACGTAGATATGAAGAAAGAGAGGGTATTTCTTGGGGAATATTTTGTTTTCTTTGTGAATTCAAGGGAATACACCCCTAGTGTGTTCTTAAAATGCAGAGAAATGGGGCAGGATCTGGTGGTATCTGACATGCCAAAGAATTGACGCTGTTACTGCCAGTGGCCAGCAGGGCATAATGTTGCTGTGTTAATAAATCATTAATAATTCCAATTCCTGAATAACAGTGAGCCCTGCTAACTACCTAGCTATTCTCTAATGGTCAGTAAAGAAATGCAAACAATATTTTGAAGTCTTTAGAAAGGACCAAAGCATAAACAGCATTAAGGTGGGCTTTCTGCTGAGATGTGCTAGTTTACCTCTCCTACTGCAGATCTAAGCAAATTCCTTTAGCCTTTGGATGCTCTGCAGGAATTTTTAATAATAATATTGCAAATCTGGTTTCTATGGGTGCTCCTGTGTGGCTGATGTCATAAGGTTGCATCATCCTAAAGGAAGGATTTATAAGATATTTGCAGTAGTACTAATTTTTTGGAAGAGACTGGTTTACAGATGGCTTCATAGAGAATTTTATCAGTTTGAACTCAGAAACAATCCTGATATTCTGTTAATGTACAGGGATGTGACAGATACACCCACACAGTCTGTGTAGAGAGAGCAAGAGGGACAAACATATGGGGACTTTGTTCCTGTGGTGACTCTGTAGGTGCTGTATTGTCCGTGACATGTCAAGTTCAGGAGAAGGCAGTCCAGTGGTGATGCCAGTCATTGATTAGGAAACCAGGTATACCAAAGACAAAATAGTCATTCCCTGATCTTCTAAGGACTTCAGGAGAAGGATCTAATTTCTCTCTATCTTTGGGCTTCATAACCCACAACCCTTTGTGAATGAAGCTAGGATTTGATCCAATGTCTTCATAATTTTTATGAGTCCAGTATTTTCCCATTTATTGATCTACACATGAGACTGACCATAGAGAGCAGTTAACATATAACTTTTTCTCAGTTGTTCCTCTTTGCTGTTGCCCTCTCTCTGGTGCTATAATGCTGAGATTACATCTAGAGTTTAGGAGAGACGAATGAAAAAACACACTGGGCAGCTCCAAAACATTTATTTTACACATTTTATGTTGTTATAAATCAAAAGAAAAGAGGAGAAAAAAAAAGCTGGGACAAGTTTGTAGGTGGAAAAATAGGTATCTGGAGCAGTGAATTATGCCTAGATATACCTGGAGTCAGTGGCCACCCCAATTTGTGTAAACACCTTGCAGATTCTGGCCACAAAGTCAGTGTGGTGTGTGCAGGGCAATAGGAAGGAGAGATGGTGGGAGAATCTACTTAAATCTCTTCTAAACTGAGAGGTAGTAGTATCTGTCCCCCATATATTAGAGGTCTGAGCAATAGCACCATGTGCTGCTCCTTTACTCTTACTGAGAAGCTGAACTGCTAGCAAAGCTGTGGTGGCTGGCTTAAAGTAATATCAAAGCAAGGAGAATGGAAATGATGAGTAGCAAGTGCAGGGCAAAAGCAGCTCTGACTGAAAGATCGCTGGCAGCTTCAACTAAGCCAACTTACCCATCTGCATCTGGCACTTGTCCATCCTACACTGAAAATTAAGTACTAGCAGTGGGAGTGGGAAGCTATGAGGTGACCTATTAAGCAGTCCAGGTAAAAAAGCAGAGGAACAGTGCAAACAGTTAGACTTCAGGAAAAATGTCATTTGACACTGCACATTACTCTGTTAATCTGCCTTTCTGATTATTTCCTTCATTCTTTTGATAAACTGGCCTTTGTCATGTCAGTTGAATCATGCATGTCAAGAGGAAAGTAGCACACTGAACAACAGAAAGTTGAATTTCATTTTCTCAGGGTGTTTTTTTGATTGGTGGGGTGGGGACAGAGGTTCAAGCTGATATTTCTTTAGTATTTCCTCAAATATAAGCCCAATCCCTATT
This sequence comes from Corapipo altera, assembly GCF_003945725.1. Classification (NCBI taxonomy): domain Eukaryota; kingdom Metazoa; phylum Chordata; class Aves; order Passeriformes; family Pipridae; genus Corapipo; species Corapipo altera. The sequence continues at coordinate 1,950,113 of NW_020884888.1, forward strand.
GTGGCCAGTCAAGACTTGTCAGAAGGGTTATAACTAAATGTAGAAAAGCTGCAGGGCAGATGAAGTTGCCTGCACACACTTTTCCTCCCTTTTCCCCCCAGTGAAAATCAGCATACAGTCACATTCCTACGCATCTGTTACAATCTAGTTAAATGTGCAGAAAACTTCAGATTCGAATATTCCCTTTGTCACTTTGAAGCTAAATGAAAACTCATACAAGTTATCTGTTGAAAACTGATTTTATTAATTGCTAAGAGATGCAAAGAGAAAGAGGAAAAAATAAGAAAAGGTTGGAAAATGCTAAGATTAGTTCTAGAAGCAGAGAAAAGATACCACCAAAAGCTACCTCTCTGCCGAGCTGGTGTTGGGGGGGGGGGGCAGGGAAGCCATTTCTGCCTCTTTTTTTTGTCTGTCTCTGCTGCTTTTTCAATGTTATTTCTTTAGCTGTGGGGGGGATCTTAGCAGCTTTAGTTCTCTGGAATGCAGCCAGGATGTGGGTTGCTTCATCGCTCACACTGCCGAGTCGCGGAGTGGTGTCCCAGGCTGTGCAGGGTCGCGGTTTCAGCCACAACTTTTTGGCCCTCAGAAATATGGTAAGGGTAGAAGGATAAGATATAACTCACACAGGTGGCACAGTGGGTCTCAGTTCTCTCCAAGCTGGCAGGGTTCCAGTCTCCAGTGACAGGCAGGCAGCATGGGTGGCAGAAGAAAGGTGAGGGCAAGGTGGGGAGAGACTCTCAGCTGCAGTAGCCAATTCTCTTTCACACTCCTCTCTTCCTACTTTACCCAAATTTTTCCTCAACTTTTATAGTGTTCAAAGGAGGTTGTACGTGATTTCTTGGCATGTAGCCCTATTCAGATGTTCAAAGAAATATGATAACCCTAAATAATCACAGGATCTTTTGGCAGGAAAACTCCAGCAGGAAGCTCTGGTGAGAACTTCTGGCAGAAGGTCAACAGAGAATTTTTGGTAGGAAGTTTTTTGACAGGCAGAAACAATGGTGAAACATTATTTTTGGCATTTCTATGTTATCTGTCTGTTACAGCATCCCTCTCTAAAGTCCATGTCAGAATACCAGATAAACTCAGAATACCACATTTCAGAGTTTGGTAGAGAACAACCATTAAATCAAAAATATGATTAGAGAATAAGACCTGTCAAGGGAAATGCTATCATCCACCCTTCAGAAAGACTCATCTTTCCTATGATTGAGCATGTCTTTATTAAGAGTCTATCTGCAGAAGAGGGACATTGGTGCAGCTATTCTTAGAGATCAGCCAACAGGACCAACAGGCTCATATGTCATTCCTTATGGCTCAGGAGCAGTTTGGATGCTGAGCTTATCAGTTCTGACAGAGACTCTATGATCTATGTCAATGTGAGGAGCATACTACTTGTATCTGAAGTCAAAGCAAAAGGAAAATGCAATGATAGCTGCTGTTCACAGCCGAGTTGAAGTCACAGACACTAAGCTCTACCTTCAACCAGAAGAGCCCAATTATGGCAGGAAACAGCAAAGCTGTGGCTACAGAAAGGTATTTAAATTCCAAGACATTTCTTTCTTAGCTATGGTACAGTGTGGTTTACGGAAAAGCAGGCAATAAGCAACTCAGAAGTTGCATTTAACACACATTGTTGTTACTAAGGCTATCCCAAGGCTAATCTTGAGAGTCCTCTGCTGCCTTGCATTAAAACAATTACATAATCCGTAGCAGAAGCAGTTATAGATCCTTTGGCTAAGTAGTGAGTAGTCAGTATTTTGGAATAACTACTTGCTACCTAATAAAAATGTCAGCACACTGGATATTTATTTGCAGAGCAAATCACTGTCATGAAGGATTACTTGATCCAGTTATAAATTAACATTTCTAGCAGAGAGTGAAAACAAGTATCACTGTTGACATCCAGGTGATCATAGTTACATTGCAGCTACTCAAGTTTTTTGTCCTGAATCATGAGTGACAGCCAATTTTGAAGAAGGATTCATGCTCAGGGGACAAAAAGTGATAACTCTTGATAGCCAGCACAATTCACGTACTTTTGCAAACTCTACAGCGAAAACAAACTTCAGTCTTCAGTAGTTGCATTTTTCAATTTAATAGGTCAACTAACTTACCTCTAAAATGGAAAGGGAGAATATTTATCTATATTGAGCTGTGCAATGCTTCACTGAACATCCTCCATTAAAAGCAAACTGGAGAACATTTATGTGGGCAACCATGAGTAAGGCTGTGTAGAAACTGCTAATGTTTGACCGTGCACTTCATGTGCGGTTACACAGGCTGTTGAGCAATGCCAAGACTGCCTTAAGTACTTCTTTGATGACTTAAAATCAAGATATTTTTTTTTTTAATTAAGACAACTAGCGCTTTCTTCGTAGATACTGACTTGCTAAGCTCGTCTGTGCTAACGGCTGTAAGGAACAGTATTGTCTTTTAGATTGCATCTTCACCATGCCTCAGGCTTTATTTATAATTCTTTTTTGCATTTTGACTGGCTTATTCTTTATGATCTCTTTGTCTTCTGCCTTGTACCTAATTGTCCAAGCTGCATGGTGCGCAATCCTTTCTTGGTACCTTAGTGAGTGCTACTTCACTTTCACACTTTGTACTGAGTGATACTAAATTCTGAATCAAATATATCATCTCTTGACTTTGCCGTAGCCAAGTCCTCAAGATCAGAATATGTCATGCTCCACAGCTGAGACCCTTTACTTGTGTGGATTGTCCAGACTCAACACAGAGGATTTTGCCCTCTGTTTATTCAGATTCAAATACCTAAGGACATAACCAGCTCATTGGTTAAACAACTTCCTACATCACAGCGATGGATGCCTCAAACCACTTCAAGGGATGAGGAGTATTTACTCAAATAATCTTGCACAGTGATGAAAATATCACAGGATTTGTTATGTATGCTATCAAGTGTTTTCCATTTGGCAACACAGATGATAGCACAGTTGAGTTTTGTAATACTTTGTAGTTCTTTTGTAAAAGTAGTAACAGACTTAATCTGACTAAAAAGCAGCCAACTTAAAATAGTGTGGATCCTATAAGATACTCTCAGTAGTTGTCACCGTCTGGTCAATGCTTGGAGATCTAACTATGTCACCAAAACAGGGAAGCTCCTAAGGAGTCAGGTCTGTTTTATAGCAGCAGGTTTAAGAGGTAAAGAGCTTTTCTTCCCTGGCTGTACAGATAATTCCATAAGATACAGGAAGACCCTCAAGCAGCTATTACAGTTACCCAGTTCAGTAACTGAATTCTGAACCACATCCCTTATCGACTTCTGACCCCAAATGTGACAATACCTAGGAATAAATGCACCCTGTCATTTTATTTATTATAAATTCTGCAGTCCTAACAGAAAATTAAAGGTTTCATCTCAGATAGGTAAAGCTACTTTGTGTTTTATCTTCATTTGTTGCTCTCCTTAAACGTACGGTAAACAGAAAAGCAGTGTTTACTGACAGAAGTTGAAAATTACTTTGTTAATATCCACGGCCACATGTTAATCTATCGTAGATAAAATCTGTCCCTTTTTTCCCTGTTCCGAGCTCTACAGGCGAAGGCCAGCCATAATAATTTCCTTGATTTTTAAGTTCACAACTTGGCTACATGTATCTGATCATCAGTTATTAGCTTCTGTGCAATATATTATATTGCACTAGACATGAGACAAAGGTCACAGCAGTAGTTCTGTGGGGACAGACAGCAAAATCTCGGTGTTGCAGGAAGTGGTGGTAAGAAGACAGCTGTACAAATGATTCTCATAGTCTGTGTTAAGGAGGCAAGAGAATTACACCTACAAGTCTTTCTATAGAAGAGACACCATTCACTAGCATAGGCAGAAAGACAGGATGACTTAACTCTGAGGGATTTTTTTTTTAACTCCCTTGAGCTTTTTACTTCTTAGAACCACAGAAAGACCACAGAAAGAATTATGGCATTAGAAACTAAAGAAAGAGCAAACAAGAGTAACATAAGGAGCATATGGAATTGATCTGTAGGCTAGACATGGCCAAAAGAAGTTGCTTACAGAAGACAAAGGAGAGAAGGGAGAGAGAAAAGAGGCAGGGGGAAAGCAAGAGAAAGAGACACCACTGTAGTTTGAGAAGAAGCCCTGAGATGCAAAACAAGAGGATTCCAGTTGTCCTATAGGACTCACTAAGATGTTATAATCTGATGAGGAAGCCAAGAAATATATGCACGACATTATTTTTTCCCCAGTTCTATAAATCTTTTATGCTTGTTACACTGAAAAATAATTGGATTTAGAACCCTTTACACTTCTCATTGCTTGCCTGCTTCTTCCATAACATATGTGAAGACAGAAATGTAACTATAAAACACCCAAATGGATTAGAGAGACGGAAAAAAGTAAGAAATAAGAAAAATGAGAATTTTGTCTTTAAGTTCTAAGAAATCTTTGTCTATGAATTATCAGTTCCATGCAAAAGTGATAGCCAGAGAGTTGTACCACAATGGCTGAGGTAAGAGATTGCATGGTTGCCTTTTCCAACCACATCTAGTCCAATCAAGCATGTCCAGCATGATGGCACTCAACCAGAGTTATTAATCACTGTCAGCTGGAGGGATCTCTCCCAGGACTGTACAACAGAATTGTCTGCACTAGGAACAACATTGTCAGCATTGTTGGCAGGTCAAGGAAGATGATCCTTCTTCTCTGCTCAGCACTGGTGAGGCCGCATTTGGACTATTGTGTCCAGCTTTGGGCTTCACAGTACAAAAACGATACAGACTTACAAAAGCAAGTCCAGAAAAAAGTAGAAAAGGTGATTATGGGACTGGAAGAAAAGCTGAGACAGTCAGGACTGTTAAGCCTAGAGAAGAGAAGGCTCAGAGAGAATCTTATCAAGTGCATAAATATCTGTTCAGAGGGATGATGAAGGAGACAGGCAGCTCTCAGCATTGCCCAGGGACAGGACAAGAGATAATGGACACACAGTGAAACACATAATTATCCATCTGAACACCAGGAAGCACTTTTGACCTTGTGGCTTGTACATATTATTGGCTACAGATAAGATATAAAACTTAATTCCCAGACATGTGAAGACTTTGTAGGACAATGGCACATGCCCGAAGCCTTCCTGCAGCACTAACTGCCTAGAAATACTAAGGTTTGCAAATCTAGCATGATCAACTGGGAGGAGCAATGCATCCAGCTCTCACCAGCTGGGTGTGCTTGTGGAGAGAGAATAGAAGGAACATCTTGGAATGGTTGCTCTCAGTTTTGCTGCTTTTTGGTGCTTGGGGCTTGATCAAAGGAATTTACTGCCCAGTGATAATTATTGCCCAGAAGTTAGACCCACAAAAATTAATAAACCCTCTACAACAAGTTACAATATTATTTATTTCCTGTCATGAATGCCTAGCTTTACTACTCAAAACAATCAATTCTACAAGATGAGTATGTTTCTGAGTTATAGCTCTTTCACACAAGTGTATTTTGACACAAACACATTAAAAAAAATTTGATTCAGAGCCTTCAATATTGAAGACATTAAATGAGTGGGACAACAGTGTTGATTGTTGCTGTTAATTATGAATAAATCATGAGTGGATAATTAGAACTGAACCCAGCATTCTTTGTATTGGTTTTGTACCGAGCAGTATGACTAATCTAAGGCTATTGGGATGCCTGTGCTGTCTTGCAAACACATTTTGACATCATGAATGTGGAATCACGTGCTACCCTCAGCTGCTGGACGCATGCTGCTCCCACTAGTGAGGATGGTGGTTCTGCTATGCCTTGTCCAAGGGCAAGAGCTCACCCTTGTACAGAGACCAATGCAGGGATAAAGAAGAAAGAAGTCTGATAACAGACCTCATCATCAGAGGGAAAGAGTACACTGGCTACCTTTCTCAAAAATAAAATATTGTGGCAATGATTTCCCTCACACCTGTGCATGGATTTCCCAGACTAGAGTTACTCCTCCTTTGGACTATTCCCGATCTGTAACTATTAAACAGAACAATGACAGTGATCTGCTGCTAAAACACTAATGCACTTCCCAAGGCAGATCAATACCATTCTTTTCATTTAGCAGGGTGGAAACGGGGGCAGAGGAACTTGCCCAAAGTCCTCCAATACACCAGGTGGTGGAGAAAGAAATAGAAGGTTTTCTGTCTGAATCCCAGCATTGTGTTCTCTCTACTGCACCTCAGCCAGGATCCGTCCACATTTAGGAGAGATGTGCAAGTGGTAAATTCAAAAACTTGAAAATAGTTCTTAAAAAAATATTATCAGCAGGAGAAGAAACTCTTCTCCGAAGTCGATAACCAAACTGTTATTTCAGGTGAGGGAGACAGTAGATGGCAGTGTCCCCCAATACTTCCTAGGGAGACACAGCTCTCACACTCAACGTCTCTGCTACAGAGTGCGGACACATACCCCAGCTAGTGACAGATGCTAGACAGGACAGACTTCACTCCCTACTGCCAGTTAAAACCAGGCAATGTCTGGAAGAGTAGTGCTAAGCAGGCTTCTAGCTCATTTCTCCTTAGGAAAGCCTTGTAGCTCACTTTTCCTGTCTTGCAAGTTAACCTACTATAACTGACATATGTCAGATGACAGTAGAAGATGATGACCATTTCTGGACTGAAGGAAACACTGGTCAGTCAGCTAATCAAATATGTTCTATAGTAATAAATTATGACAGCTTTCTATTTTCTAAAGTCCTGACATCTGGCCTTCAGACACAAGGTATTAAAAAGCCAGGAAAAAGGTCCCAGGGGAGAACAGAGATCTGGCTTCAAATTACATGCTTCCACTGGCTTCCTGTGTCATGATGAACAAGACACTATGCCTCTCTGCATTCTGGTTCCTGTTGCAATGCAAAAATCTCTGCTTTGGGATATATACTAAACATTAAAAAAATTCTGCTCTCTCCATCAGTGACAGAATTCAGAACAACTCAAATGACTCAAAGAATCAGATTTCTGTGGCAGATATCTGAATAGTTGCTGAAACCTTCTCACAGGAGATTGTCAAGATTATTCCATTAGTGTTTGTAAGACAACCACCATAAAAAATAAAAATAATAAAAACCTAGAAGAGAGCTAAAGAAAATAAGTAATCGAAAGAAGAAGCATTTTCTAATGGTTTTCTCAAAAACAAATCAAAACTGGGAACAGTTGTGGGGCAGATACCTTTCAGATTTCTCTGAAAGAAGAGGAGCACAACAAGTTAAATCAACAGAAAGGTCAAGAATTAAAACACCTACTACTTCCATTGCTGCTGTTCCCTTGTAAAAATCAACATAACTCTGTCAACCACAATATTGGCATGTACGAGCTGGTCATCAGACCTCTTCCTGAGCTTCAGTATTATCTTGGACTCTGAAGACTTTTATTAGAGCACTTTGCAGCAAAACAATTGGTGTGGAGCACAGTGATGTGAACTTTTAACATGAACAATGAGACTAGAGCAGGACATAGACCTTACAACTGGCCTTGGGATCAGGGATAAAGAATAATGGCAAATTAAGCCAACCTGACAGGGTATGCCACCAGCATTTAAAATTAGCCTTAATGAGTCATCTAGACACATGCTAGAAGGGCAAATCTCAAACCATTGACATTCTTAGCCTCCTTCTTTTAAAACTCCAGTGATACAAAACTTTTAACTACAGCATGCTAGTGATCTGGTTTAAATATACAAAAAGAGATGCAAAACAATAGGTTTAAATATATTCAGAACATACTGTGATGCATCCCATGGTAGTGAATGACAATACATAAAAGGCTGAAGAAGGATAAGGCCAGGAGCGGGAAGGAACAGATTTATAAATCAATTTTGATCACTAATTGCAGTGCCCTTTTTTTTTCCAGCATGTTGAAAGAAAATTTCCCTGCAATTACAACAGCACAAGATGAGGAATTTCAAGACTTCCATAGGCAGGATGGGGGAAGATTCTCCTGCAGAAACTGCCAAACTCCTGAATTTGCAGCTATAGTCAGTTGGAGGACCACGTCATGTGGTGCGCGTTGCTGTTTTGTTTTCAATAGTCCACTTGGTGGTGCTATCGTTGTTGGGGGAAGAGGGGAGGAAAAACAAAATAAGGGCCAGGCAGCTGCACCTGAAGCTCCCTCACATGCTGATTTTAGAGTTCTTGCGTGATCTGAATTGATTCTTCAGCTCTTTCAAAGAGTGAGGAAGATAGACTTCCTTTTGTGCTCACAAAGACTGGTTTCTATGATCTTTGCCAATTACATTCACTTGGTCATACATGGGCATCTCACATTCTGTGAAATTAGAAGTTTGCCTGGTTTGTATGTGCAGAGCTAGAAGTTCCATGGACTAAGCAACGACTCGGTAATAATCACTGAAGGACACAGAAAGAAGAGATTGTTCAGCTATTTAGGAAGAAAAGGAAGTATACTTGTACATTAATCCCTAATTTTAGGAGTCTGCATGGTACACAGATATCTTTTACAAAGGCACTTTGACACAGATTGAACAAGGTATGAATGGCAGAAGAAAGCTGTGTCATCAGAGAAACTTGGAAAAAGGTACTTATTTATTAAATTACTTTTGCTTAAAGCTTTTAGATCGTTAAAGGCATCATATTATAGCTATCCTATCTCTCAAGGTTTTCTTCTTTCCTACAATCCCAGTACTATAAAAGAAGCCAAGAAGGCCTTTACATGCCTTATTTAGTAAAAAGTTGCCTGGGCCACTACTGTTTCTTTGCACCAGCCAGGCACACTGCTGTACACCGCTTCTCCTAGACCCTGATACCTCTACCCTGAAATGTCCTGAACATACATTCTGTTAATGTGGGTTTAGCATCAACTTAACAGAAGAATAAGCTTTTCTCAATGGCATCAGCAGCAGTATCCCAGGAACGTGCTGGCAGGTGTTCAGCATCACAGATATTGCGTAACTTATCAAGATGAATTGCCAAGTAATGGCTTGGGCAGGGGTTCAAAAGTTTTTTCTGCTGGTAATTTCAGCTGTGCCACTGGTGACACTAAAGATAGGGAAAGCATCCAAATTTAAATACCTGGTAGGTGTTAGCCAGGAATTTGAACAGGATTTACAAACTTCTCAGACTCCTCACTTTTCTTTTTAAGAAAGCAAGCCTCAGGTTCATCTCGATGTTACAGAAGCCAGTGACTTTGAAGATTATGAAATTGATGGGCAGCCTCTCTGAACACAGGCCACAGGGTGAAGCTTTGAAACAAACCACTGCTACAAATCCTTGCCTTCTAGGTGTGTTCATGTTTTCTTTTTCTCTCTGAGCTATCAGGAGAACACCTCATCACTGTCCACTCTTCTAACCAGTGGCCTTCCAAGTCACCCTTCTGCCAGGGTGAAGCCCCGGCAGAGTACGAGCAACACATCCAATGTGATCGAGCAAGACTCAGCTGTGCCCTACGGCTTTGGTGTTTGCATCCAGCATCCACCTTGCCATCAGACTCGGTGTCACATTTTGTCCCAGTCTGAGCGCAGGCATGCTTGCGTTTCATGTCACACATAATAAAGAATGATTTTAAGAAGGATTGTCCTATTCTGTAAACAGTTGCCACATACATACAGGTAACAGAAGCTCTTTCTGCCTGCTTTTACAGAAGTCTGTATTGAACAGGGCTATGCCAACAATTGATTATTTTTTAGTTCAGCAATCTAAGCAACAAAAATAAAGGTTAAATTATAGTCTTATTAATCAGGATATAATTTTTTCTTCTTCAATTCTCCTGTTCCCTTCAATAACAAAAAGTATCACAGAATTACAGAATCACGGAATATTTTGAGTTGGAAGGGACCTACAAGGATCATCAAGTGCAGCTTTTAAGTATCTATCAGATTCAGTAGCTATAACAATCCTTTCACCAAAAGATATGCCTAAAAGAACAGACTTCAACAGATCTTTTATTTTCCAGGTATCCTTTAAAGAGGCAGTATATTTTTTGTTTTAGTACATGATGTGCCAGAAGGTCCTGAAGAATGTAAATCACTATTTCAAAGCCACATTCCTCAAAATCCATGAACAGAAAAATTAATTAATAATTTGCTGATCTAATACTACAGCATCTTTCGTCTCATCTTTTGGTTCAAACAGCATTGAATGTTTGCTCTGCTCTTTAACCAGTCTTTCAAGAATCTAGTTCAAACACATGTTGAGAAAAATAGTTTGGAGTTTTTTTCCATGCTTTTTATCTGTTTTCCAAACAAAACCTCAGGATTTAGCTTAATTGTTTTGCTTTACACTTGCAGCCCTAATTAGCAAACTAAGCCATTTTAGTAAGGAAACAGTAATTAATATCCATAGTGCGTAAGGTTCCACACATCCTCCCGAAAAAAATCACAGTTGTACTTTCTATATGTTATAGTAAAGCTGCCAGGAGAGGCTGCTATCCTAGCTAAGGAGTCCACAGACCTCACTGGCAGGAAAGAGCAGGACTATAGAATGAGAACAGTATGAGAAGGAAAGATTTTCTGCTAGTTCCTATTCTGAGGCATTCCACTAAGAGTGAAATGCACATGAAAATATTTATAATATATTTTTACTGGACAGCCTTCTGCCTGCAGCAGCAGCATACATTACTTCAACAACAGCTGTGGCACTGTGCAATGCAAAAGGGCTTAAGAGACCTCACTGCCATCCCTAGCTGACCTCTGACTATTAACAGTTTACAGACTACTCCTTGCAAAAGCATGTACCGTACTCCACAAGTCACAGCAGTACAAAACCGTGACGAGAGTAACCTCCCATAAGGCTTTCCTAGTCCTTTAGAAATCTCAAGAAAAGTGAATCTCAAAGTATTCTATTTCAGAGAACCTATTAAAACCATATTAAGATAAATGATAAAGGATCCTCGTGGTAGAAAATACCCACCTCTCTCCCACATTTAAGATGACGAGCTTCTTCAAATCCTGGCAATGCCCTGACTTTGGTGTTTCAGAACACAAATTTTAACTTGATGGCTCGCCTACTAATCTATGTTAAATAAAATCAAAGCTAAAGCCCAAAAGAAAAAAAATCTCAACTTTGTAAGGAAGCTAATCTTTTCCATTTTTTCTTTGTTGTTTATCATTATATTTTGTTGAATAACCATGTATTTCCTAACATAGCTGCAAGGGGTTTCACAATCACATTCATTCATTTGAAGAAAGGAGAGAGTCAAAGCTCTTCTGTCTTACATCACTTTCAATGAATGCTTTAGAGCGAAATGGCAATCATGAGACCTCCAGCCTACACGAGGAGGAAGTGGTTTTGCAGGCTTGCCAGATAAAAGAGTGACATCACATTATCTTCGTCAATGCTGATTCCAGCTCTTCGATAATCAGGCAAACATGGAAAGTGCTGTTCTCCTATCACATGGTCACTTTCCATTCATTAGTGGAGCTAGCACTGCTTGCCTCAGCAGAAGTCCTGCCTTCTCTACTGTAGGAAACTTACAAAAGCTAAGAAAATGTTGCAGAAAGAGTGAGCATCTCTATTCCCTGGCTGATCTATTCAAGATGCACATTCCAAAGCCACTTGTCATTAGTTTATGTCACAAATCAGAGAAAATTGAAACCCTATCTTGAACAGAAGCAACTGTTATGTGCCATCACTTTCAAACAAGTTTTTCAATTTTTGTGTATAAAGGGGAAACACTCAGAGAGCTCCAGGTTTTCAAATTGCTTATGGAATATGAAATTAGACCATGACAGGAAATGTTATTGTGTCCCCTTTCTGAAAATTCACTAGCACAAACTGCAAGTTATGGACATGGTCCCAGCCACCAAAAATTCAAGCAATGCACCATGGATTTTTTTGGTGACTTGTTTTTTATTTTCAGCAGAGTGCCAGTAACTTCCAGTTTTTACTTTGCTGTAGAGGTTCTGCACTGAAACTTCACTGAAACAGAAGATGCTTGCATTCATAGCAGACACTTCAGAGAGCTTTCCAAGGTTATAAAATTATTGTTTCTGTTAATAGAAAATTGGGCTTAATCTGCAACGTTTTTGAAGTGAGAAGGCAGGAATGTCTTTCTATAAACGCTAATATATAGGTTCTAACATATTACCCAGAACAGCTGATAAGTGCTCTTGATCTGCCTGGAGAGGCAGATCTGACTGTCACATACGGTCTCAAAATTACATTCATTACTGTCCCTTAGCTGAGATATAATGCTTCTTTTCCACATAGGACACTGCGTAGAGATGCATTTATTAAACACTTTTCAATTAATTTTTGATATAACTCCAAAAAGCATGCAGGATCTTTTAGAGAAGAACAGATGTGGTCCGTGTCCCAGGGACACTCTGCAGTCCAAGGCATCCCCATCTCAGAGCTCTTACACCTCTTGTGTAAGTAAATGTTCCACAACAGAAACACGGGGAGCACTAGCAGCACACATGCAAGCACAAGGCTTTCTAAAGAAGTCCAAGGTATTCATCCAGAATGCTGTACCAGACAGCAGCCAAGGTGATGAGGCAACAGGTTTCTCTTTTCAGCTCCCTTGTGGGCTTTTCCTTTATTCATTTCTACTCTTTCATCTGGAAGGTTGGAAATGGAATTCCTCACTGGGCTTTTGGACTCAGAGAGGGGGACAGGTACGGATTTAGTAAAGGGAAAGTCTTTAGCTGAGACTGGGCCTTGAGAGAGCATTAGGCTATGATGCCATTCCATCAACCCAGAACTAAGGACTCACATTTTCTCCAGATTTATACTTGTCTGATTTTATACTTGGAATCCAGTTAAGCAAGAGATTCAGATGAAGCTTTTCTCATGGTTGAGGCTTTTATAACATTCCTCTGTTTGACTTTCTGGTGTCCAGAAGGAAACCAGCTCACCAAAGTCACCAAAGGCAGAGATAAGCTTCTTCTGTTTTGTTCAACTTCATGATTTCTGTAGGGAACACATCCCTTTAGGACCTCAGTCTTTTGGTTGTCTGAGAATCTATCCAAGGAGAAAAAGGGATGGAGAAAGGGGGCAAGCTCCCTGTACGACTGCACAACCAGAATTCCTGTAAAAAACCAAAGGACCAGTAGAGTCCTTTAGAAACCCTGCAGAAATTAATATAGAGAGTACAAACATGCCTCTAAGTGAGCACAGAACACACCCCCAAATCTATAAATGCAGCACCACCAGTGTTGTGCAACTAACACCTAGCCAGAACATGACTCCCAGCTGTGAACCACTGGCTATGGGATGAATGAGAAACGGCAGGACTCCAGAATGGTTAATTTTCTCAACCTCACAGGTTTCACACCCAAGTCTTTAAGTGACCAAGACATTTACTACATGCAGTGCAAAGCCCTGGTGGGAAGGAAGGAATTGTGGGGGGCACTGTATGATTAATCAGAAGTGGAAAACGGTCCTCCAAAGTCTCAGTTGTATTCTGTTATGGGCTGAGGCTGGAAACAGTTATATCTCAGGCCAACTCACCCAATGTCAACTCAGCAGCAGCTCCCGTTCTGCTTCCTCCTACAGCAGCCCTCTCATGTGAGCACATCCCATGCCAGCACAAGGTTGCTGTTGGCCTGATGTGAGCCTACCATGCCTCTCATGGAAATTGTTTAAAAAACACCTGCAATTGCTCACCCAAGCAGGGATTTCAGGCCTGAAATATTTCCGCTTTGTATCAAAAGTTTCCTTGATTGCTAAATGACTTGTAAAAAAAAGAAAAAAAACCTAAAGTGTTCAGTATTACTTTTAAAATGGCAGGATTAAAATCTCAGCTAATCTGAACACAATTTACCCTCACTGTTTAATCTCTGGGAACTCTGGGTAAGTTTAGAGGTGAAATACAGAAAATCTTATCAGAGTAGAAGCAAGTTGTTCCCTGAAGTAAACTAAGTTCCCCTTTTCATTCACACAGCTACGTCATAGGTGGTAGAGGAGGAAATCTCCCGAGCCTGTCAGACCCAAAAGTGGTATCACACGACAACGCCCACAAGGTTAAATAAGCACCATTCTGATAAACCCCAGTCAAACAAAGGAAAGAATTACAGCTCCCTTTTTAAACTGGAAGTCCCAATCAAGATTGTAATCCCCAGACACTATGCCCCAAAAATAAAAATTAAAAAAAAAAAAAAAAAAAAGGAAAAAGTACACAAGTGTACATTAAAAAAAAATCAACAAAGGAAGTTTATCATTGTTATTATTATGCACAAACACATATAGTTCACCTGAACTGAAGCCCTCTACAAAAGAGTGCATCTCCCCAGGAATTTTCATTATAAGAATGAAATTTCTCAGCTCTCAGGAGGCAACAAACAGTAAATTGTTTAGATCATGAAACCTGGATAGTAAGCAGCAAGTTCAGAGTGCATCTTGTAGCAGAAATTCACTTCCTCAAAATAGTGGCATTTGTGCTGCATTTATAAAAATCCATTTTAGCCACTTCTCTTAATCTATAACCTTAGGTTCAGGATAGATCATAGACATTTCCTAACTAAAAAGGAATCAGGAAGTGATGCCAGCTTCTTCTGTCATTTAAAGGTTTTGGTTAATAAATGTCACTTCAGGTCTATTTGAAAAAATTTACTTGTAATTACAGGATGTTTACTTATTGCTTTTGTTAATATTCTTTATTTGGAATCTAAAGGTCTAACAGGACAACTAGACCAGCGTGCTATAGAGTATGCACACTACTGTCATAAGTAGATTCTTTTCTGGAAAACTTACATTCAATCTGGCATTCAGGTTGAGTATTGGTCGGGGAAAGACTGGGTTGTGGATCTTAGGAGAGGTGATAACAACACGCATTTACATTAATTCATTTTGTATAGCCCAGGTCTGAGCATAACTTATTGTGTAGGAGAATGGTCCAGAGACTATACCCTGTGCCAGCACATTCTGGGCAGCTTAGATGTCAGGTGTGTGGTCTTTCTGATCTGACAGATGAAAAGTGTGTCATCCCTATCTGGTGTCTCCTAAAATCCCAGTATCTAGAGGATATGTAAGTTGTGAGACAGCTTTATTTATGCATTAAGAGAAAAAACATGACAAAGTAAAATAAAAATATCTCAGGGAAAAAGTCAATCTTATTTTCTTAAGACTATGTGAGTGTTACTCTAGATAGGCACCTTCTGGAATAGATATAGTACACAATGGCAAATGGTTTCTGGAGGGAGTCTTTTCTTTGTCTCTAGTGATCTCCTTGTCACTGACTCTGCCAAGGTCAGAGCCTCTCAGACTCTACAGGTAGCATATCAAAGAGAAATGAACCTACCTAGCCAGACCAAGCCTGAGGCAAAGGCAGAGAATTTGGTTGTCTATGAGGGCAGCCAAGCATTCATCCAGAATGATGAGCCATTCTGGACAACCTGGTTTTCCAGAGAAACATCTGGGATAGAGTTAAAACCAAAACAGTGAAAATCTAGTTTACTGTGCCAAAAAAAAAAGAAAATCCACATGGTTGTAGTCCATGCTCCATGGGAAGCAATAAGGAAAAAGCTCCAGTCCAAAGGAAGTCAACGAGGTCTAGGCCCATAGTTTCCTCCATAAAAGATGGGTACCAATTGTATGAGTCAAACATACTATCTGCACAGATAGTTTCCGCCTCTCGCCTTCGAAGTCTGTTACTGCTGCAAGGAAGAAATAATTTTTTTACGATGCAGTAATAAGAATAAGTTGATCTTTGAGCTGCTTCAATTCATCCTTTAACCTTTTCCTCTTTGCAGATTAGTATGTAGGCTCACGCTACGAGACAAAAAAGTAGAGCCTCATATCAGCTATATTTGATTGGGAGTAAGGTTAGAGCTTGCCTTTGGCTTCCAAAACCAGAAAGCTCTGTCAACAAAGACTAATATGAGGCACTGTTAAGTACAGAAAATAAATCCAAGCATTCTAGTCAACAGACTATCCTCTGTCCAAGTGGGAGAGATGACACAGTAAGATGTCATGGTTTGTCACTGCCTACTTATAACCTCTACTGCACTGATTTCTCTTCTAATGTGCTATGCACTCCCTACCCTCCTCTCAGCAAAAGACAGATGCAATGCTGCACTGCTGAGCAACCTCTATCTTTCTTCCCAATAAACACATGCTGCTGAGGAAACACCACTGCAAACACAGTTCCAAATTTCATGAGAATAAAATTTCTCACAAAGATTTTTAGCACTTCACTGCTTCAATGAATCAGTAATACTCCAGAAAAAGTATTTCTTGTGGCAGGCCAATATTTTCACTAATGGTCAAAACCAAAGGGTAGACAGATGACCAGAAATTAAAGAAAAAGGATTAAAAAGCTGAACCTTCAGAAAGATCATTTTTCCAGAGAGAAATGAAGACTCTTACCAGATCTTTCATCTGTAGTCAATGACTAGAAAATTCTCATAAAAACTCCCTCATAAAATTCTCTTAGCTCACTGTTCTGCCACAAAAAGACATGTGCCCCTAAATTTTACCTGGCAGAAGACATATTACTGCTCTGACAACAGAAGTGATAAACAAGAGATTCTGCAACTGTAAGTATCCATCAGGATCACGTAGCTGAAAGAAAACAAAACACAGCTAAGAACAGTAAACAGAGCTTAACTAGAGCTCTGTGTTTTTAATCACAAAAATAGTTAGCAACTGGACCAAGTTTAATCTCCTCCCTTCTTTTGCATATGGGTAGTAATGTCACTTGCTCTTAACATTGGAGCTACATGCAGAGGCAGGTAGCACAGTACAGTAGGACTTTTCTTCTTCCACATTCCACAAGAAGAACTTCAGCACACACCAAGTTTATCATTTGCACAGGACTAGGAAAGTGAATGGAGAGAGGTCACTTTTTGACATGCTGACTTCTGCTCACAGTAACATCAAGACAGCAACCCTACAGCAGAGCCAATAGATTAGCAGTTTGCGGTGGCTTTCATTCAGGCACTGGAATAACTTTCTTGCTGGGTTGAAAATATTCCTATTAAAAAAGCAAAAGGAAACCTCTGAGTTTGTAACAGGAGGAGAAATATAAAAACACTGGCACATTGAGCACAGCTTATTAAGAAATAAAGATCAAAGTTGCCAGCTAGAGTCAACTGCTTTCCAAAATAATCTTTGTAGCTGCCAGGAAAACCATAGTAACCAATGGCCAAAGGCTCATCTCTTCTGCATGACATGGAAGTCCACAAACACAGGTGGGAGGAAGGGGGTGCAAATGAAAGGAAGTCCCTCTATACCAGTAGGATTTTCACATCAGGCTGCTGCCTGCTTCATTACAAATCAGAAAGTCTATTGTGAATTGGGAATTGATAGCTCCTATCAAAGGCAAAGTGCATCTCTTTTGCACAGTCCAGGTCCTTGATGTGCAAAGTGATCCTACACTGAAAATTGATACAGGAAGTGCTACCACTTATAGCAAGACAAACTCCATCCTTGGTTCTACATTTCTGAGAGGAAAATGTAGACAATGCTAAACAGTCTATCCAGCCATTAATTACACATACAACAAATTATGAAAGACTGTAGGACTATATATTTGACCAAACAAGCTATGACGGGACTAGAGGACATAAAAGTAATATCTGACAATGACCATGGATGTTTGTCAATCCTGCTTCTTTGACCAAAATGAAGAGCTGAAGATACTGATGGTTGGTGCCCAGAGTTCACAGCTGCAAAGAAAATGCAGCACTTGAATGCATGACTAACTTTCATTTTGCACAGAGTTCAATGTCTCCTAACCAGAATTCAGCAGTCTGGAGAAGTAAGAGGAGGGAAGCAAAAAAATGAGAGTTACCAGCTCCTCTGGAGCACCATCCAACTTCTAAGAAATATCATTTCCACTTGCCCTACAGGCCAGTCTAGTTTTTGGATGCAAGAAGACCTGATTCTGAGCTGAGCAATGTTCTATCTTGCACAGGGAACAGCCAGCAGGGAAAAAAAAGCACAGACTCTCCACTGCTCCACAGTCCACAGAAGAGTATCTTCAATGATTTCCAATTCCTTAAATGTGAAACTCCATCACTGAAGACACCCACAGACAGAGCAAAATAGGATTCGTGATAGAAGAGAGTCACTGATATTTGGATGTTTATGGAAGAGAAAAAGAGGGTGATGGAAGAGGAGTGACAGGAATCGGGCTGAGTTCTGTGTTTGTATTATGTCCCATTATTTTCAGGGTTTAATGTTCCTAGACTGTTTATTCAGTTTAGGTTCCTTCCATAGCTGAGGTTTTTTGAGTTTTCAGTGACAGAAGTCACTAGATCTTTTTAATGCCACATTAGCTCAATTGCTGATCAGTTCCTTTCCTTGCTTGTGTATTCTGGGAGGTCATACCAGATACACCAAAATGAGGTCATTATGCCATATGCTTATTTACTATGTGTATGTTAGGCCTTTTGTGTGCTATTTTTCACTTGTTATCCATCATTATATGTATTTATCTTCAAGTACCATATGGAGCAGTAGGATGGGGTATATATATGGAGTCAACAGATGGTAAGACTGTGTGTGATTAATATGTTCTCATAACTTTTTATTGTCTCTTTTTCTTATATGTTCTACTTTCAAAGTGTCATTACTTCTGTCATTCTTGTTCTCATTTCTTTATTCCTGTACACTATTAAACAAAGAAAAAAAAGTTTAATGTCTGGTTATGAGATTTGTCTTTTTAGTGTACCAGGTGCTACTTTTATTGAGGTGATTCATAGGTTTTTCAGGCCAAAAGGGCCTATGTGTTTGGATCTCTTTGTATAACACCAGACACAGAACTTCACCCTGCAGCTTCTTGAGTTAAAGGAGTGTTGCTCCCAGCTGCTGCATGAACACCATCAATATTTTATTGTCTGTATTTCACATGGCTCTCATTCATGCAAAATGATAAAAAATCCTTTGGAAGATTAAACTATAATTCATGCTATTAAATTGCAACTTAAATGCAGACAGAATGCAGAATGCAGACGTACATTCAGGTAGAACCAGTTTACTATCCACTGAAGGCACTGCAGAAACCTAGCTGACATGTCCACATGTGCACCGGGACACATGACAGAGAAGCAATTGTGCACATGCTCTGGCCTGACCCTACATATCACACCTCCCAGACAGTGAATAGCTTCGCCCTGTTTCATTTCGGCTGTCCTTACTCAGCAGTACAAGAGTTTCACTTTCCAGCTGTGGCACAGAAAGTACAAGCATGTTTCCTCAATGAATTAATAGTTTTCAAGAAGTCTTTTACATCCCCCTTATGTGAATGGATTGGCATATTATCAAAGGTCTCAGTTTAGCTGTATTGCCTTTCCTGCCAGGTATACTACTTCCATTATATGGAAGGTGTGTGTCCAACACTTGCTAAAATGACTTGGAGCAACTGGTCCTCCTGTCTATTGATTTTTATTGCCAGGTTAAAATGTTGCTTGAACTGCCTTCTCTCCTTTTAAGACTCATGCATTCTGAAAAACAGGATAACTCTTTATCAAATTCTTTAGGGAAATCCTTTTTCTCTTACAGCAGCATGATTAGTTCAGGAAATCTGCATGGCAATGAGTGCAAGCAAAATCTTTCATCTTTATCTGTAAGTATACAGAGCTTTGTGTCTTTATTTACCTTTTATTTCATTATTAGATGAAATGTAAACTGTGACTTTCAAACACTGCTGCTGCAGATGAGACTATAGCAAAAGGGCTAAGCACGCGATGGTGAGAACAGCATATTTCCAGGTTGTATAGGAGAGATGCTATAACTCTGTGGACTTGTGATTTTCCTTAAATACTAGAAAGTATTTATCTTACAGTTTTCTCTAGATGCACCATACTTGACACAATATTGTTTAATAGTAAGCCACCAATTAGTAAAAAAAGGAGTAAGCAGCTTGTAGTGACATGCAAGTTGAAGTATATCAGCAATAGCCTGTTATTCTCTAATCCAGAAAATTGATACCAAAGTCAAGGGAAATTTGACGATATTAATAGTGTAGATTAGTGTAAAAACAAGACTTATTTTACTGTAAGGTTCTGAGTATTACTATGATTTTGTTAAGATGATACCATGCCTGTTTGTAACTACACAGATCACAGGGAACACTAGTGACCCAAAAGCTGTTTTGAACACTAACATAATTTCAAATGGTCACACTGTATTGACATCTCAATTACACCCTCTTCAGATCATACAACGAAATATATGTTTCTTAACTGGATATATTACCTGGACAGGGTGAACACAGACACAGTCTTAGATGACTATCAGTGATTGCTAATATTGTCAATTACTGTCAAGAGTTAGACTCTAGGAGGTAACCAGAGTTTGTGGAGGGAAGCAATCACCTGAGGCATCAGCAGTTAGTCATAGATCATTGAATGATGGAATTTTCATTTTGGATTGAAACTATTAAAACTATGTTATGCTAGTATTGATCATGAATTCTTGATATCTTTGACTGGTGAAGGAAGATATGTGGACACAGGACCTGGCTAGTTAGATGTGCAGGTGTGACCCTATGTGTTGCATAGAGGTTGATAATGCATAGCACTAGTCAGCTAAAGCTCAAATAATTGGTGAATCAGACCGTCAGGCTTTGAGTGAAAACCAAACACCCACAAGCTGAATGAGAGAAAGTGAAAAGGGAGAACAGAGATATGTCATCAGAGTTGGCTCTCCCCATCTGTAACAGCCTGATGACAAACAGTTGCTATGTCATCATCTTTCTGCTAGACAAGGCTCTACTAAAATAAGAGGTAAATTCACAGTAGATTTATAAATACAGAGGACAGTGAGAGAGGACCACGAAATTTAAGTGTATCAGTTACCTATTAGCTGACTGATTACTGTTCCTTCCCAACAAGTACCAAAAAAAACCCATCAAACCAACGAACAAACAAAAATTAAGAATAAAGTGTGATTCAAGCTTTTAAATCCCTTGTTTGATTCAACTGTTTTAAGAAGAAGAAAATATGTTTCTAGAAATCCAGGAAATAGGTTACTGTCTTTGCTGACAAACCAGAAATATTAACATTTTGAATACAAGGAACTTCCTTGGTGAATCAGACAAACTAAAGTGAAGAAAGTACTCATATTCAAGACCGCTGAATGCTTTCACTGCTGAGGATTTCCCAGCCAGAGTTTCCTGTATGTTCCCAGTCAAGAAGGGTTTGGCAGTTGATCCAGATATATCATGAATGTCTTTGTGCTTCTGGAGGCTCATGTTTATATTGAAGGAAGGGTAGTTACCTCAGAAAAAGAGGTGAGGAGAAGAGAAAGACTGTATATATGGCATAAATGTGTGTTAATGCTGTGCTGAAAATATGCTGCAATTATAGCAGATGTTACAGCTGTTATTTTTCATGAACATAATGTATAGGCAGCAGTAGCAGTGTGAGCTAGTATGGCAGTATGCTGAATTAAACTTTCTCGGAAATAAATTGCTTTTACACAGTTGTTTTTAAAATATTTGAGAATACATGTTTTCATTGCTTATGTACTCACTATAAATATTTTCACTGTGAATAATTATGTGGTATCTTTTTGTCAAATAACATCTGGTTACCTATACAAAAGACCTCAACTCAGTATTTGAATTTTGCATCTGGAATTTTAGTCTGTCAGGTATCCTAACATATGCTTCAGCTGACACATCTCTTTCTTGTGCTGCAGCAAACATCCAAAAGGAAGTAGAAAGAGAAACAATGACTGTACATGCTACATGTTGGTATTCTACATACACTAAGTAACTTCAAAGGCAAAATGTGTTCTACTGATCAATGTGCTCCAGTTTTAAAGGCTTCTTTACTGTCTATGAATGGCACACTTCATTTTCAGGGACTGCATTTTCAAGATTGTTTTCTATAAACAGCTTGGCTATTCAGCTACATAAGAGCAGGTACTGAAAAAAATCCATCACTTGAATTTCTCTTAGTTGTTGATTTTTCTTTTGGGAAAAAAAAAAAACAAAACACACACACATAATCTGAGATTAGAAGACTTCCGTGTTGCCTGTCAGTTTGATCAGGAACATGGTATCAACAGAAAGAGAAGAAGACACAGTTTGAATAGGCTAGTAGAAAGATAAAAGAAAAAAATGTGGGGTTTTGATGCAGAAACCAAACTTGATTTTGCACCAGCTAGGTTGATGAAGAAGTACATACACTGCACATTACATGTTAATGACACCTCTTGACTGATATTTAATCAAATCCCAGCTGAGCTCTTCTCTACATTTTTCCTGGATATCTGGGGTTTATTACCATGCACTAACCTTCAAACTTGCAAACAGTTTTGGGTTTTGTCACTCCATATATGCCCGGGTTGACTATTCCTCCACATTGGTTAGTCCTTTATGTTTCTTGTTGTTCAGTTTTAAATAGCTTTCTCTAAATACTTATACTTATAAACCCTTCCAAATACAATTGATTTCTGTCTCATGAATGCTTGATTTTGGCAGAGAAGCACAAATCTTTCTCATTGCAGACCACTGACAAGAAAGAATTCCTGTCAATCAGTTCTATGCTCAAGACCAGGTAGGCAATTTCGGCTTCAACTTCAGTATCATGCACATACTAGAATATAGACTTATCTGGTCTTTCCTTAGACAAAGCATTGAGAAATGATTGCTTTTAAGTGCTGGACAAAATTGCAGTCTTGCTTACTCTGACATAACACAAAAACAAAGAAGCACTCTTAGAGATCACATGGTCCAGACCATGTTGCTTATGATCAGCTTATGACCCATTATCATTTCATGTCCTGACTCTGGCTTTCTTCTGAAGAAAGGAATGAGTCTTGTGGTTTCAGCTACAGAGAGGTTTTGGTTTGCAGCTTCTCTTGTCAAGGAAGGTCACCACCCCACATAGAGAGTGTACTTGAAGCCGCAGGGTGAGGGGATCCACTTGCTGCCTCTCCTCAGTCTCACAAGCACTCCTGTAATTTTCTCTTCAGACAGATATTGAGCAGATTCTCTTCAGCCTGAGCAGCACTTTTCTCCACTGAATGTGTCCCAGTGTATTTGGAAGCATATGTCCCACTGATTTTCCTGGGAGTTTTGTAGGAATGAAGCACTGCTCACCATCAGTAAGTGGGACAGACACCTACAAAGATGCTAGAATTAACAGGTATGAATTATGACAATGCATATTCGAAATAAAACCAAAATGGTTGTGCAGTATAAGCATCTCCAAATGAAAATACAAACACTGAATTGCAGAGGATATCTTGATTCCATTTGGAAAGACAGAAGTGTGGTGTTAAAACAGAAAATTAAAACATTTCCTCCTTTTATTTTAGTTTTGTACCAGCATGAGAACAGAGCCTTGAATTTTCTAGACACTACTATGAAACAAATTCATAATGATACTCAGATATAGCTATTACCATATTTAAATATTTCCTCACTGTTTATTACTTACACGGTCAGCTATAGCTGTTTCCAATTCAAGATGATTACGACATGCAGACGAAAAAGCTCAAGGGGAGGAGGGAACAACTTTTGTTCCTAAACAGCTTACCTCTTCAAAAAAGAACAATGTTTACTGAGATAAATGAAGAGAGGGTGGTTGTTTTAGATCACTATGACTAATGTTAAGAAACAGCTGGTAAGGAATATTAGGTAATCACATACACAGGCTGCACATTGGGAACATTACGCTAACATACCTACTATAATTTTATTCCTTTCCCCACGCATTTATTCAAAGCTGCAGCTGTGATACTGGCTTTTGAACATTAGAAACTATCAGGAAAAGCAGCATGAATCATCATCTTTTGCTTGTGTTATTTAACTTAGTCACTCAAAAGGAGTTCTAAGAGAACAATAATAAAAGGAAAATGATAGTTTCTTTGAGAGATTTGAGAAGACTACCTTTCCTTTCCCTTTTCCTTTTTTGTTTCCTTTTTCCTTTCCTTTCTTCCTCCCCTCTCCTTCTCCCTCCTCTCCCCTCTCCTTTTCCCTCCACTTTTCCCTTCCTTCCCTTCCCTTCCCAAACCTTACCTTCCCAAACCTTCCCAAACCTTCCCAAATCTTCCCTTCTTTTTGTTGTTTACTGGAGATAATCATTAGATTCTTCAATTAATTCAGAGTTCCAGCCACCACACAGTAACTCAGATATATTTTGAAAATCTCACCCAGGACCTCAGACATGAAGTTGGGTTCTGCAGTGAAATATTTGTGGTAGTCCCCATTTCTCTACTGTGGGATTGACCTAAATTTTCAAGGCAGGTTGTGCCTTTCAGATGACAACACTGTTGTTCCACTAGTTCAGAACAAACCTGCTGAGGAAGGAGAGAGACAGTGGGGTTTATTCTGTACTGACAGCACGTCATATCCTCGCTGCTTCTGTTCCAAATACTTTAAGAACAAATTCTGACAAAGCAATTCCATCTCATGTCAAGATGTTTCTAGTGGTTTTGTGATTAAACACGCTATTGCTCATGCGGTCATCCATTTAACTGAGGCCAGATGACAATTAACTTTATTTCTTACACAACTGAAGACAGCTCTGCAGCCCTAAGCAAGCTCCTGTTTCCTCAGTGCTCACCAGCCTGCTGCTTTTGTATCAAACTGCCATTTCCTTGCAGTGTTATGCTTCTGTAAGCATGAGTAGGCCATGGAAGTCAATTCTCTCAGAAAAGGGTCTCTACTGCTTCTGGGAAATGCAACTACACTTGAACAAGCCACCCTAAAGACTGGAAGTTTCCTGGAAAACTGCGGTTCAGACATCGGGGTAAGTGGACATACTCCCAGACAGCAGCAGGAGCAGTCCTAAGGACCACTGAGTATTGTCAGAGGGGGATGGGGAATTTACAGGATGAGCACTCGATGCCTCAGGTTATTTTGGATGCTCTGTGACAGTGAAACCACAGTTCAAGCTGTCCTTACCTTCACTGTATGGCTAGTAGAGGACTCCTGTCCCAGGTTTTCCCAGTACCTTACACACACATGTGCACACACACGCACAGAGCAGAGCAGATCGTACCAGATGTGGCACTGTGTATCACACTTTAACCTCCAACTAGGAATTATTTGAATAATTAAGAAACAGAGAGTGTGACACCCTTTCTACTTTCAATTTGCACAAGAGCACATCGCAGGAACACATGCATGCAATATCTGGCCATGCTTTGACATATTATTAGTAGCCTTTCAAGCCTCCTCCCTCCATATCTCATTTCCCTAGCTAAGACTTTTCTTCTGGATCACACATCTCTGAGTGCAAACTTACTGAGATCCTGGGAACAGCCCTGGGCCCTTGCCACAACAGGTGGGAAAGGAAGCCATAAGGAATAAGTATGCAATGTCTTACATACAATAATTAGGAGTTGATGGAAATGGGCCTACTTTACATTTTCAAGACACTGAACAGAACAAGACTTTATTGCTACAGAGCTGTGCACAGCCAAATATGTCAAGTGACCTGACTCCAACCTAAAACTTCTGGGATCTGGGAAGGATGAGCTCACTTACTCACCTGATGTCTCTAGTTTTCAGCTTCTAGATACTCTCTTTGGCATCCAAAAGATGGAATCAATTTTTGTTCCCACAGGACTTAAGGCTGGTCCCTCAGGGTTGAGATATATAGCATTTAGCACTCTACAAGTACTTGGAAGAGCTAAGTAAATCAAAACCAAGTCAGACTTATGGACAAAAGTCATTAAGATTCCACCACTACTTACTTCATGCCACAATAAATACATGGATCTGTTAAAAACACAAGGCCTTTCTCCTTTTCACCATCCTATCAGAGACCTCTTTTGAGCTCAGTTGTTTTGGACCTATACAGGGAATTTCCAGTCAGACCACACTCTTCTGAAACATGAAGTATTCCCAAACCACCTTATTTTTTCTATCCTAACCTGCCATTAGAGCATCTTACCTGACTCAAACTTGTTTCTTCCTGGAGACTTCCTGTGTTTCCCCATTTCTATGTGACTTTCTTGTCTCTGATAATTTTCTTTTAACCCATATATCCAGTTCAAAGACAAGACAGACAGAATGGTTTGTTCTAAGTTTCAGACAATCCTCGACTCAAATGTTTTCCATTTCAATCCCTAACCACTGTAATTCAGGAACTAACTAATGTCCTTCCTCTGAAAGGATGTGATAGTCTCACCTACCTAAATGGATGTACGCAGGTAAAAAAGCATTTATGATACAAAAGTATATTTAGTCAGAGCTAAAAAAGAACTTCATAATACCAACCAAACTCAGACAGAAGTTTCTCAGGTAACACAGGTCAGTGGAGTGGGGATGTTTAAGAACATTCTGTATCTATTTTAGGAAATTGATACTCTGAAGTGTACCAGTGATACAGGAGAAGCAGAAGTGGTCTCCAGCAGGCCACTCCTCACTACCTGGCTCTCCCTTGATTCTACCTCCTCCAAGACAAGTGGCAGACAAACTCTGGAAGATTTATTTAACAGAGTTGAAAATATCACTGTAGCTTGTTGAATGCCTCTTTTCTGCATCTCCTGCCAGAGGCGGCCGCTTTAATGGTGCCAGCAGCAGTAGAGGACGTCCCCTACCTAACTCAAGTGCTAGTGGCATAAATTGTTTTAGAGGTGGGGTTTATGCTGAAATACTGGATAGTGACTTGGGGCAGCCAAGGAACTGATGTGAATCCTGCTTTGCTACCTTTGCAGCAGAGGCAATAACCTGTGTGATATGACACAGCTGGGGACCAGCCATCCCCTTAGAACTCCACAGTTAAATCCACCAGAGCTAGCCCCCAAAGACCAAGCTGGCAGCTCAGGTATTCTCTGGTACAGCTCCCATCTGTTGATCTGTGGACTCTTCTCAGATGGCAATGCGTAAGCCAGCTTGTAGCTCTCCCTTCTTGCCCACAAAACCTGCTCCTGCATAAAATTGCTATGGACCCTTAAGGATCCCCTAAATTCCAAAAGAGAAAATGTTTCCTCTCAACAAGCAGTATTCCATCAGTCTACTGGGACATCATTTAAAAGCTCACAGAGGATAAGCACAATACTCCTGAGTTCACTGCTCCTCCAAGTTGCCTCCCACCATCCTACAAGCCATTAAAGTCTGTCACAACAGTTACAGAAAAAGATAGGAGGAGGGAGGATTCCTCTCCACAACTGTCAAGTTCTTTTAACTTAATGAAATTTTGAGAAGTTCTATAATTGATTTTAAACTGTTGCAGAGAGGGAAAACTACGAACTTTGTTAAAGATAAATCAAAAGTCACGTTAAACACCTTAAAAAAATTAATTTCAACAAGTTTTTACCAGAAGCTGCATAATTTTGAATGGCGACAATTTAGAAATTTTCCATGCATCTAGGCATATCAGCTAGCATATTCAATGTGGGTGTGGGCAAGTAGTAGTACCTTCCAAGTCTTGACATTTCTATTAGCCAACAAGGCTGTAAATACCTGGTCATTAAATTGCACTTATGAATCCACAGGTGAGTGCAGACAGGGCTGTCTGGTAACTGCAAACTAGGTTATCTGGAGGGGAAAAAAATCATTCTGCTCCATTCACAGAGAAGAAATGCTAATTTTCAAATGAGCCATCTCAAACTCTAAAATCCCATTATGCTGTCTAGTTTTGAGTAATCTGGAGCAGAAATATCTCTGGCAATATCAACTATTTCAGATCCCAAAGGCAGTTTCTGCCTCTCTTTGTCTCACTCCCACCACAGTCTCCCACTTTCTTCCCAAAAGTTTAGCTGGGTCTACCAGGACAGTGTCGCCACATGACAAACAGGAGTCTCACCCAGCTGCACCCACTCTTTACCATTATTTCCAGACAGGTGAAAAATGCCCTGTTAGCAGTGAGATCTTCAAAGGGCAACTTAATACACAGCTGATAGTTATACAACATACACAGAGTTTGCTATGAGATTAAAAAGAAGACACCTTGCTGTTCAAAAATACCATCTAGACAGGTGCATGGGTCATCAGGAGGTATCAAGTCCACGTTTATGGACACTGGCTACTGTTATACACAGTCATTCACATAGCAAAAATCAAAACAATGCATGAGAAGAAATCTCTTATAGTCATCGGTGGTAATCTAGAGTCTCCTAAAGTGATAATCTAGAGTCCCCCATCAGACCAGCTCTGTTTGTTGGGGCCACTGGCTTTCAAACCATGCCTTTTGGCTTGTTGGCAGGAAAACACAGGGATGGCTAAATTTGCCCAGGTTGCAGATTACAAGAGGTTTCATTTGCATCTACTCTACCCATTCTTGCAATGGCTGAGATCCCTCTTAACACTAAACTAGATTAAAGAAAAAAAGCAATAGATTCAGTCCAGCAGTGCAGAGCTGATTCTTCTACTCATATTTTTCTAAGTCTCACTCCTATTATATACAAGGAGTATTTGCAGGGTTCTTTTGATGAACCAGTGTTTCCAAACATAGTACAATAATGACCCTTCTTTGTGTTAAGGGAATTTGTTTACCCAAACTGAGGAACAGATAGTGATCAGAGGTCCTTCCCACTACCTCATATCGTTCCTGAAGTTCAACTCAAAAGCTGCTAGTGGATCTCACTGCACAAGGTTTACACTGGCACCTTTTGACATTGGCAGGAAGTCAATAGAAGTATGCCAATGCCCTCAGGCCTGGGACAGGCATAGTCACAGTGATACCAGGATGCCTGATCTGGCTCAGGTGTTCCCTGGCAGGCTAAGGACCCCCATGGTCCTCTTTACCAGGGAGGAAGGTTTGATTCATGTGCGATGGTCAGAACAAGAAATTTGGTTTATTACCCTAGTTTAGTCCACGGTAATATAAGACTTCCCAAGAGGTATCCTCAGACAGCACTAATCACAACTTGCTACCTCTTATATTCCCTTTACTCCTTCTCACTCTCCTCTGTTTCACCATTCTCATTCTCTCCCAAATAAACACCAACCACCTCTGTTTATACAGGTCCCAGTGTTATCATACAAATAGCTTGATACTCTAAATCGAGGTGATTCTACCATTCCTGATGGTACCAGCTGCAGCTTTTGCCAGCTTCTTACTTTTTCAGGACTTTCTGATTTGAAGCCCAGTAATCTCTCTTCTGTTAGCCCAAGTTTAGGCCAGGACCTAGTCAGTGATCTAGTCATCTGCCTGCAGCCCTCACAGTTGTCACACGCAGGACTAGCCATAACAGGTATCTTACTGTTGTGGGTTAAATTCAGTATGGACACAGGTAGAAGGAACACATCTATATGAGTCAATTTCATATACTTTAATATACAGATGCACATTATTAACGTTGGCATTACACTATCTCCAATTTCTTTGTTTATCTTACGTAAAAATGAGCCTTGAGGTTTTGTTCTCCTCTCTTCATTCTTTATTATTTATTTTTTTTATTTGGTTATTTATTTCAGAATCTCTCTTCTCTCTCACACTTCTTCTCAGACTCAAATCTTTAGAGTTTCCTACCAACACAGGTAAACCTAATTTCTCTCCCTGGAGCAGTACCAGTTTTACAAAAAAAATAATATATTCTTATATTTGCACAAATATCATCAATAAGAATAGATTTAAATAGTATCCTCTTCTATTTTTAGTGACTCCTTAATAGTAAAAAATGATGCTAGAAAAAATACTACTAGAAATACAATTACATTGTGCATCATTTCTATCCACTTCTGTCTGACTGAATGCATCTTAATGGAAGTCACTCAGTCCTGTTTTGCTTTAAAATTGAACAGTTAGAATGCATGACTGACCGCTGTGGGAAGGCCCACCACAAAGGAAATGGAGGGCTTAGAGGCAAGGAACCTCTTTTATGCAACAAAGTCATGGTAATTTCTATGGTAACATCACAAGCACAAACCTTACTGTTATGATGAGCTTCCTGGTTCTTCTAGGTTAAACCTTTCCCCAGGATAATATTATCCCTGTTCGAAGCAACGGGGAAAGATAAAGTGATTCGCCAGGAAACACCAGAAAAGCCTTGGCAGAGTCAGGAAGAGTGTACTGGTCTCCTATCACCCTGCTGGATGTGCCCACCAGCCAGCTGAGGTCAATTCAAGGCAATAGTCTATGTGCTTATGTTCAATTTCTCATGACAGTCCCATTCCCTTGGTCTGGTATCTCCTCTGTAGGATTGTGTTTGCTCCAAGTTCCCTGGGAGGTCTGAAACAAATTCAGCCTTCTAATGGATCTTGCAGCACAAGTTCTTGAATGCCAGTCAAGCAGAGCACCTTTTGTGAAGCTAATACGATCACCAACAGAGCAATTGATTTAGCTGCTCATCAATTGCACATATTTGTGGTTTTCTGTTGTGTGGGAAGCACACATTCAAAGCAGGTCATATCCTTTTCTTTCTTTCATGTGATTTTGTGTGGATTCCTCATCTGTAACAAGCACTGCAAAACAAAATACATATATATTGTGGCCTTTTGCTTTATTAGCTCATGAATACTAATGGAGGAAAAAAACGCCAGCAACAGGTAAAGAAAAGATGAGTCTCTCTCCCAGCCCAAGATGCACCTGCAAAAGATTTTTGTGCAGTTAACACAATGACTGTCATTACAGATAGTGCAGAGTCACATCGTTCTTTGGGGAAATTCAGAGATTGTTGTTCCTACAGGACAGGAATCTGGCTGGCTGGCATTGCCCTGATTGCAGCAGGTAGTATAAGGCCAAGTATTCATTTAAGCACCTAGCACAGAGGTCCTCTTCTTCCTTTATTCCAGTACAAAACTGCCCTCATTGCTGCTACTATTTGATGAAAACTTGGTGGATGTTCATATTCTACTTCAAGGACTAAGAGAACAGGAGCCATCATTCCCTAGACCAACACAACCCTGATATGCAGAACTTGAATGATGCTTTCCCCAAATAAGACTGAAAAACGTCTTTACTTCTAAAGCCTTTGCTTTACTTTCAAGATTATTTTTGCCTTTAATGCAGTCTCCTATTATGGTAAAAAGCAGACTACATGCAATGGATGATAGTCCACTATTTGTACAGTCAGCAAACATCAGCTATTTGAAAAAAAGGACCAGTGCTATTTTGGGGAGTATCGGCAGGGTTATTACAGAAAAACAACCAACATCATTATTGCAGTCTAGACAGCAGTGACTAGGCCTTAATTGGAATAAAGAAGTTGGCTTTGAGTACCACAGCTCTAGAAGCTGATTACCAAAAAAAAATCAGCCTAAAATAAACCAAAGAATAAACAATTAGAAAATATAACCTATAAAGTTTATTAAATGACCTAGATATTTTCAGTTGTTCTCCCCGCCCACCCAAATGAAGCCTTTGCATATTATTACTTGTCAATATAAAAAAGACAGGACCTGAACGAATTAATGCAATTTGTTTATGAGTAGAAGCTCTATAAAGAGCAAAAATGTAATATAACAAGCTTCAGGGCTGAAAGCTGTGCAAGTTGAAACTACTGTCACTTAATATGGGCACCTATTTATTAGGTGGAGCTTAAAAAGATGAGTTTTGTTGTGATTAAAGGGCGGACCCGCAGTATAGTTACCAGAGATCCGTATGGGATGCCATATTCTTGACAACGCAGCTTTTAATTGCCTCAGAAGTTGGCTCATAATCTTTCATAAGTGAAAACATAATAGAAAAGGGAAATACTATTTCTCACCCAATTTTCTCTCATTCAGTATTCCTGTTGACTTCACTACTACCCTATCATATTAAATTTATTGAGATAAATACAATAATGAATATCTTTTTAAAATACTGGTTCCTAAGGTATTTTATAAAATCAATTTGCATGTCTTTTCACATGTTCAACTGAAATTAACATTAATATGTAGCTCGGGTTTAACAGAACCTATATTGAAAAATTTCCATACCATCTGCTTGCAAAAGAAAAATATTCCCAGAGTGTGCACCAAGTCAGCAGAGGGTATATCAAAGTCAAGGAATTTAGAAAAATAGAGAGAATGAGAGCTTAAGGATAGACCCATGGACAATTTCTTTGCACAAGTCTCGTGCTGCAGGTGTATTATCAGCATGCTCGCCTTCCACAAAATTCTTCAAGAAAAGGTTCCTCATCCAGACTTGGAAGTTCAGTCTGCCTCAAACATTTGTGATTTCCTGAAAGGCCAACACTTTTTCCAGAGAAAGTAACTGGCTCAGTTTAAATTTCGTTTTGTTTGTTGTGTCTGTAACACATATTCAGGGATTTGAAAGGTGAATGAAATGCTTGGTGTTTTTTCTGCTTTAATATGAAGTGGTTTTAAGAATTAGACTGTGATGCATGAATCAGTTGTCAATTATTTAACTAGCTTACCTTTCAGAGAAACCATGATATCATTACTTCCAGCATACAGAAGAGCAGGTTGTTAAGATTTTCAAGTGTGTCATTAAAAAAATGTTTTAAGTTGTTACTTAGTCATTAAAATTATCACTCCTATCCTCATCATCTTAAAAGAAGTTAGAAAACGCAATTAAGTAATCTTCACCTCCTATAGAAAGCTAAGTTCTAATATTGAGAAAATGTTTCAAGATCCCTTCAACTGCACAGTTAACACATTTATCTTAAATTAATAGTGGAGATTATATTTTTGTGGAGTTATGCTTCAATAGTTCCAAATATTCAAGGCTGATCAAATGAAATATCTCCTGCATCTCTGAAACTCTTTTGACCATTGAAGAAAGGTGATTATAAGCATCATTGCACTTTTTTTTTGATCTGAGTAATTAGTTATGTACAGCACACCTTGCTATGTTAGGGAATCAGGAACCTACTAGTGTTAGCTGTATGAGCATAAATGATTGTATGTTTTCAAAAGACAAATCATTTGAATGCACTGTGCTTTTCCCATTTGCGACTACTCCTAATGCAGTTTCATTGCTTCTTTTTTTAATTAATCTATAAACAGAGGGCTTTTGCCATTTCAAAGTTGTGCTAATGAACAGTTACCAGAAACACTGATATTTTCACAATTTGAGACTGTGGCCAGAGAAACAACATATACTCTTTCCAACCTAATTGTTTAATTTTTTTCCTCACATGAAAGAAGAAATAGTATTAGCATGTACATAAAGTTCTGAATCTACCAAGAAGTACTAGTTTACTTGTGCATAAATCTTGGAAGAGAGCATGTTGCAGATTTTTTGTCATATATGAATGGCTCTACATAGTACCAGTATTTCTTCAGGATGAGTTCCACACTGAGAAAAAAGTTTTAATCAACAGTATATGTTTTAGCATCCCTCTGCAAATGTTTGATTCATGTGAGAAACTAATGAAATAAGAAATCTCCTTTAAAAGACAGAAAAGACAGTCATCTTCCCAAAAGGGGAACTATTCTCAGGAAGTTTGACATCTGGTCTATATCTAACCTGCATACCTAATACAACACCAAAAAAAAAAAAAAAAAACCAAAACCCAAACAAACCAAAACAACCAATCAACCAAAAAAACCCCCACACACATAAAACAAACCAAACAGATTTTATATTCTATTATTAAGCCTCAAATTTAAACCTGTACTGTGATGATGCAGTCTATATGTCATTAGAAAAATAAAAGTTAGAAGCAATTTCTGAAAATCACTTTTTCAGGTGAGCCAAGGACTAAATTTCAAATTGAATAGGAACTGTGAGGCACATTTGCTTAAAGTTGCAGGATGGACTTCCCTTTCCCCCAAAAAATGGAAGAACTTTTCACGTGAAAAGTCAGGTTCTATTAAGGTGCAAACAAGGAGAGTTAACTTTTTATAATAGATATAAATCAAATGATTAGGTAAGGCAGAAATTAAATTTTAAAATGGTTTGCAACACAAGGTCCTCCGCTTATTCTCCTGAAGTACATCCTTTCCTTTAGCAATTTAACAACCTATTTTCTTGAGGTTGCAGCTCAACTCTATGTAGTGCCCTCCTGATACTGAGAATCACTCAGGCCTAGTTGTGTGTTTGCTCCCTGCTCTCCTTAGCCATTTCCTAGCTCCTCAGACAGCTTTCAGTCTCAGACATCCCTTCTCTGCCTGAACAACGTGTATCAAAGCTTTTTTCTCTTCTTACACACTCAGATGATCTCCAGGAGTAATTTGCCCCTTCCTCCAGAGATCTCTGCTTGACTCTATCACTCTCTTTTTATAAAGGAGCTAAACATCATAGCAGCAGAG
Organism: Corapipo altera; assembly: GCF_003945725.1. Classification (NCBI taxonomy): domain Eukaryota; kingdom Metazoa; phylum Chordata; class Aves; order Passeriformes; family Pipridae; genus Corapipo; species Corapipo altera. The sequence continues at coordinate 1,984,064 of NW_020884888.1, forward strand.
TAAAAATAAAGCACCATCCATCACTGAGCTTCAGCCTAACTGATTATTAAGCCTAACTTCCACTTGTAATTCAAAAGCATAAAACCAATAGTTTTCAAGCATAAACCTCACCTTTCTTTTAGTCAGTCCACATCCTGTCACAGATCCATTGCCAAGACAGTGAACAACACAGTCTATATGAGACCTTTCAAACCTTTGTGTTCAATGAAATACACATAGACCTAAGTAGAGCCACCAACCACCCACATGGATTAGACACCACTTAACCAACAGCATAATGGTTTTGAAGTAACTGTTTGAATACATACATTTGGGCATTTCTTAAAGGAAGGGGAATTTTGATGTGGAGAAGAGACAACTTTGCACTGCAAATACAGACTTGAATATTTTAAGTAGGCCTATGAGAAGTGTTCAGCATTGATTTCACTCTGCTTCCACTGGATTCTAATAATTTGAGAATATTTCACCACCATGATAAGGATTTCATGTTCAGGACTCTTGTGATCTCTTTCCATATAAAGAATAGCACCTCAAGGCAGAGATTTTCCCATTCCTTGGAAATCCTGTACCAGTTCTGTCATATATGTGATATATTCTCGGGTTATCAGCAATTATAAATGGGTAACAGCTCTTTTTCACTAAATAACTGGAATGTGGCCAGCACAAATGTCTTGCAAGGTTTTGACTCCGCATCTCAACGTAACTGGTATTTTTCCAGGAGATTATGATTCTTTGGAAATATGGCAGCAGCCCTTGGAGTCTCGTGGTAACTGGCAAGGTATTTTTGAAAATGCAAATGCATACCACTTAAAATGTTCACATACATAAAGCACAAGTAAACATGCCAGACAGAGGTCTGTACCTGCTTTTTAGCTGTTCATACACAGATTGCAAGAGGAGGATGGCTAACTGCAATGTACTTAATCATATATATTCCTACATTCTAGTATTTTACCAAATTTCTGCTACTAGAACATTTCAGATAAATTAATGAAATGCTAGGCTTAAAGGGTTGTCATCTGCTGATTTTTGTGAGGTCCAGCTGGATGCCAGTCACCATCAGTGACTGGCAGATTGATACAGGGTCCAGTACTGTGTAGCATCTTCACTAAAGACCTAGGTGATAAGACAGAGTGCACTCTCATCATGTTTGTTGATATAAAATGATATAAAACTGCAGGAATGTATGATAGGTCCAGTGAGAGTGCTGTCATTCAGAGAGATCTTAACAGGTTGGAGAAATGTGCCAACACAAATGTTAGGAAATACAACAAAGTGAAATGCAAAGCTCTTCACCTACCAGTACATGCTGACTGGCTAGAAAAGCTTTGCAAAAAAGAACCTGGAGGTCCTGGCTGACAAGTGGAAAATGAGCCAGCAAGTCACACTTGCAGAAAAGGCAGCCAGCACCACCCTGCTGCATTAGGAAGAGCATCTCCAGCAGGTTGATGGAGGTGATTATTCTGCACTGCTCAGCTCTGATGAGACCAGATCTGGAGTGCTGTGTAAGACAGGCATGGAGATATTGGATTAAGTCCAACAAAGGACCATGAACACAGTTAAGGATTTGGAGTGTCTGACATAAGAAGTCAGGTTAGGAGAGCAGTAATTGGTTTTACCTATAGAATAAAAGGCTGGGGGGATAGGGGGCACATCTTAGCAATGTGTATAAATGCCTGATGGGAGGCAGTAAAGAAGACAGAGTCAAACTCTCATCAGTGATGCCAAGAGGAAAGGAATACAGACTAAAATTCAGGAAATTCATTTTAAACATATGAAAAAGCTTTTATACTCCAAGGGTGATAGAACACTGGAACAGATTGCCCAGGCCAGTTGGGGAAACTAAACCCTTGGAAATATTCAAAACCTGACTAGACACAGTTTCGAGCAACCTGCTATAGGTGACCATGCTTTGAGCAGGGTGGTTGAACCAGACAATCTCCACTGGCTCTTTCCAACATCACTTATTCTGTGACTCCGTGAAAGCTGTCTCCTGCATTTTAAGGCTGCCGTTCCTGCCAGCCAGGCAATTTCAGAGAAACAGCTCAAGACAATTAGCAACAAACATTCTCATGTCCAGTCCCTTATATTCCCTCACATTCCCTCCTGTTAGCTGACACAAGCAGAATCCATATTGCTGACTCGCCCTTGGTATAGTACAGAAAGTATGAGAGGAAAAGGGCTTTGCAGGAACAAAACACCTGAAATAGTGTTTTGGTCCACAAGGTTCAGGCTATTTGCCTTATTGTTACAGTACCCTTGGTTTTGAAGATTTACAAACACCTAGAAGTGAGTATATTTTGATTTTCCATGGTTGACATCATATTATTCACTCCACATGGCAGGACAAGGCAATACAAACTTGTTGATTAGAAAGAAACAAACACATTACTACATATCAAGGATTAACATGTCTTGTCCATTAAATATACAACAAAACACTTATTATTTCCTTAAGTTCAATACAAATTTCTCAACATTACCAAGGGGAAGAAAGTATCACAAAACTAGGAAATAATACCATGAGATATAACTAATCCCTCAAGTTTTGCACTCTTCTGAGTATGGATACAAACTTAAGTTTGCAGAAAAAGGAAGAAAGTTGTGGAATTTTTTCACAGATCTAATCCCAGCTTTCTGTATGAAGTTCAAAAATGCATTGAGAATAAAGATACATTGCTAATAAAAAGGAAAAGAAAAGAAAAGGGACTCTTGTTTCATTCTTCTCCTCCCTTTAGCGTCGTCTCCGGCTGCAGAAGCATTTGATCGCACAGAAAAGACAGTGATCCTATTCTTTCATAAACATCGTCAGCAACTAACAGGAGAGTAAAACAGTAGAAAACTTTGATAATCCTCTTCTATCTATGGGATAAATCAGAGTTCCCAAACTTCTCTGGAGCACTGAACCACTCCTGGAATCTTGTGGATCATCCATGTGGGACTTGTCACATGCTGGAGAGTTAGTGGTCATGTGAGGTCACACAGCAAGAAACATTGCAGGACAAGACACTGATGGTAGACTACAACATCTACCATACAGCACTGGTTAGTTAATAAACATTGTATGTCCATGCAGTTCAGCAGATGTGCTCCAGAAAACTTACCATGGCCTTCCAAACCACCAGTGATCAAGTACTAAGCATCGTAAAATTTCTATCCATTATACTTCATAAGTAGCATCATACAGTGAACCTGTAAATGTGCTGTATAAAATACCTAGTAATGATAGTAACTCATACCTGAGCTTCATTCCAAATGTTGCCACAGATACCTGCATTAGAGATTACTTAACTTGTCTATGCATCATTTTCTTCGGAAAAATGGTCTGGACTGCATGGTGTCTTCATCATTCACCCATTCCTCCCATTGCGAGTGGAGAAGACTTTCTATTTTTCCAGGCCATTGAGATGGAAGAGGTCCATAAAAGAAATAACAAAAATAATGTCTCACAGAGGTATTCAAAATTGTAATATATAGTGAAGTATATACTCCATGACTAGTCCATTACTGGTACCTACAGATCTGCCAGGCACCATGAGCAGCTGTCATACCAACTAGTCAATTTAGGTATCTATCAGCTCTGTTGTGTCCTGTCTTCCTTTTCTCCTTCACAGAGAGTCATTACTCAGAAGAGTATCCAAACACGAACTGCAGACTGGTCCCATAGGTTTCTGCTGTCATTTCTATTCACATCCTTGCAGATCCACTCTTCCTCCCATCCTCACTGAACAGCTACCTGAAAATGCTGGTGGAATACAGAGCATCTTTTAGGGGTAGCACAATTAATCCTATAGCACAGCTGCTCTAGCACTTTGCCAAGATGGAACTAAACCCTAACAAGGGGGAAAACGTGAAGCTGAGAACAAAAATCTTGAAGGTTGAGTTACCTGTACTGGTGTTTTGACTTTAGAATTATCTCAATAGTTTTTAACTGCAAATAGAGACACCACTAAACTTATCATTTTTACATGTTATGACATAGCCATGGGGGTTTTTTTATAAGCATATCTTACACATTAGGCCATTGCAAGACAGCTTTGCCATTTTTAACTGATGCTTGACTTGCCTCAGTGAGTTCAAAGTGCATCAGCCCAACTCTTTCAGCCACACAAGTCATTCAGCAGCCACCATGCTGACTGTCAGGTTACATTACAATGAAATGACTCTCCTTTTCCTTTCACAGCCCTACACGGGCTTTAGGTTCTCACCTAAAGGAAAATTATTTGCTACTGAAACTTTCTCAAACAGTGAAATTCACAGCTTCAGTGGTGACCTAAAGTGTGCTGACAAGCCAAAGAACAGGTCTAGATGGACTTTTGAAGGGTGCCTCGGAAAGTCTCTGTCCCTACAGAGGAAGTGAAAGGGGGACACCAGGCATGCATCCAAGAATGGCCAGGAGTTTAGAGTGGCCTAAGGCAGCCTGCTGGTACACCAGGTATAACCAGAGTGGTCAGCAGTCATTTGTAGATTGCCTGCAAGACAGCATTCTGTTCTGAGGGCAAAAGACTGCTATGGAGCATCCTTATGGCCCCCTATGAAAAGCCATTCAGGACAGTGCTTCTCCAGTGACTTTGTCTTTAGAGGGATTCCTCTAGCAGAAATACCAAATGAGTGTGAGTCCCTGTGGCTTCAAGTCTGAAGGCAAAGCTCCCTTTCCCTTTGTCACACAAAAGCAAAATATAATTTATAAAAACCATGAATCTTCTGTACCTGTAATAGAAAATTATCTACACTGCCTGTAGTACTGGAAAAACTCACAAACCTATGGGGTAGACATGTAAACCCAATCTTAATATTTCAGTTATCCCTTGTACTTCACAGTAAATCAGTATAATCTGTCTTTTATTAGGTTACTGGATGCTGTGGCAAGGAGAAAAACCACATTTGGCTTTTAAGCACTTTGAAGTGAGTACTTTGAAGCCTCAGTAAGTGATAATCAAGAAAAATGGCACTAACATCTTATGATAAATCTTCTCTATATATTTAAGTAGGATTACTTGTGAAGCCTCAGAAATTAAAATGATTATATATAGCCTTATTTGAGACTTGAGTTTAATAAAGCATATGATATTGGTTTTCAAAATCTTCTCTTTTTGAGCTAAGGCAGCTGTAGCAATGCCAGTCAAATGAGCTCCTTTGTGAGTAGTAGAACCGATGAAAGATGGTTCCCTTCATCCCATAAACCTACTTGACACCATCACTTCTCATCATGCCACCCCAACCAGGCAAGAGAGCAAATGCAATGTGGATAGTCCAAAGTTAGACTTAGCTCACTGCTGCCTAATAAAACATATTGTTTGCTTTCTGCCTATCCTTTCCTCAGCAGCACGCTAATTTGAGTCTCCTTCTTCCATGCAGCCTCTAATTTTTTACATTACTTGAAGGGCCATAAAGCAAACTGGAACTCTAACAGCCAACTCTGATTTGGTTGAATTTGACCAAGGAATTCAAAAGATATTAGTGTCAAAGTGGTAGAGGGACAGATAATGCCACAGCATCAATCTCTTCCAAAAATCTTGAAATCAAGTTAAAAAATAACTTCTTTTAAGCAATTCATTCAATTAGAATTGCTACTCGAGGTTTCAATGTTATAAAAGTAATTATCATTTTTACCATTCCAAAATTTCTTGTTGGTTATTAAAAAAATTTTTAAAAAGCTCAGGAAATCTCAGTCCTCTTGGTAGATATAAGAATTTTGCTATAAATTTCAATATCTTATTTTTTTTGTAAAATCCCATTATTCAGCAAGAAGAGTATCATTTCTCTATAACATTTCTCCACCTCTGGGTACAAGAGTCATCTTTTTGATTATCATTACTAGACTACATAACACAGGTACTCTTGTACAAATATTTCCAAAGTGTCAGTTAATAATTGTCAGGCAATTTAACATTTCTTGAAATTAAAAAAAAAAAATAAGGGAATGGGCATAAGAAGGCAAGGAGACTATGAGTTATAAGTAATATATAATTTAGTTATTTGACATTTGGGGAACTTTAGGTTTATTGAAGTTTCCGAGAGACAAAGACATTTGCTATAACCTCTTCTCCACCAATATCATCTTCCCTAAGTAAACAAGTTGCTCAGGACCATCCAAAGGTCTGCATAAGTCAATGAGCTGACCTGGGAACAGGCTGGGAACTGCACTGTTCATAGACCAGAAGCAATTGTTTTGCAAGCGTACATCTTTCCAAATATTGCCCAAGTTTTTTAACACAACATGGGGGACATTTTTAGCTCTTCTCTCTGTCAAGCTTACATGTCATAGACAAATATTTTCTTTATAATAGCAGTTCTGCATCTAAGAAAAACTGTTCTTGAAGATTACATAAATTATGTATATAAAAGAAGTGAATTGGTTGCCTAATTATCATAGCTAATTGCTTTGATTTTTAAAACCTCTCATTTAAAAACGGCATGTTTCTCTTCCATTTTTTGGGAAAAAATCTTGTCCCAAAGGTATGATAAATGTCCCTAGAGTTATGATAAATACCTATCAAAAGTACTTACCGAAAGCAGCTCACATGCAATTTTCCAGACAACTAATGCTTCTATAGAAATACACTGGGGAAAATCTTCTTATAAAATATTTTGAGTAGCATGTAAAAATAACACTTAAAAGCTACCATAGTGGAACTAACACAATTCAGGCATTGCCTTGTGGAATATATCAATCCACTTCATTTAGGAGTTTACCTTGGTTTTTCCAAATCTTTACATTCAAAATGTGGCAATTTAATATTTTTTTGTACTGAGCCCAATTACAAACATCTGTAATAAATGCCTTTTGACTATAAACTTTTATTTCATGTATTGCATGACAAAATTTTCACAAAAGAAACACCTCAGGTCAGCATTCATCAGACAACTATGCTTGCTCACAAAGAGGTTTTTGATGCAGCAATTTTAATTAGAACAGCAACTATTAAATTCCACACGCCAAGCTCCAAGATCTCTCTGGATTATCAAATACATTCAAAAACCTCCTTCTGCAAGTTAGGCCGGTCACAACATTCAAGCAAGCGGTCTGAACAGAGCCTGACTACATCTCAGTATTGGGCATTTATCAGAGACTGGTAAGTGGTCAGCATGGATCTCTTTTCTGAAAGGTCTCTCCCAGCGCAGCGAGAAAGAGAGGTGACACCATGTGCAAGTAACTGCAGACAGGAGAATGCTCTTGAAGATGAACTTTTTCTCAGACTGGCAGCAAGAAAAGCAGTCCCTGCAACATCATCAGCCTATTGACTTCCAGCAGACTGGAGAAGGGTTGAAAGAAAATAGATTTGCTTAATGCAAGGATTCCTCCACCAGGACAGGATAAAAATGGAAGTGCAAATATTTTCTGAATATTAATCAACTTGAATTTGAATGGTAGGACAATATTAAACAAGGTATCAATAAAAGAACAAATACATTTCACTGAAAAATCAGACTTTCTGAGCACAGACATACTGTTTGAAATGTTTGGATGTCAGAATAGCTGAATACTGCATTCACTCTGAGCCTCACCAACCATGACGGAGAAAACAAAACAATCATAGAAAATTTAAGGAGGAAATGGAGAAGGATTCAGTATCTGAAATTTAAATAACAACCAGTAGATTTTACTGAAAGAATTTTAGCTTTCATATAGGCTGGGCAAAATTAATTTGAAGTAACTTGCCCTTCTAGGAAGTTTCTAACTATTGCATTTTCTCCACCTTCAAAGGCAAGTTCTTGAGCTAAGGAAAAGGCAAGACTTAAGTGGTTCTAAGTGTATGTCAAAAGTGCTTATTTATGACAAAGAATGGCAGCTAAGAATAAAAATACCTAGAACTTTTTTTTGTACTAATTCATTTTAACTAATATATTATGTGATTCACATTATCAGTGAAAGTTGTTTATCCATCCCTCCTGCATGAATGAATACTTGGAGAGAAATAGATTTTAATGTGTTCATAATTCCTCTTTAGGATTCATTGATAAGAAAGCAGAGGCTGCAATTTTTGAATGTCAAGTTAAAGGTCATATTAAAGTAGTGTCTTTCATATTGCAAGCCAAAAAACCAATAAGCAGGGTTGTGGAACAAATAAATATCTGCACGTGTTGAGAATGACATTTCAAGTTCTTCTTATTTCCCTAATATATGTGGTTGATAGGAGACTGAGAATGTTATCCCAAAATCTAGTGAAAGCAACATTTCACCTGCATACATGAAATATCTGAATTTGGCAGGAGAAAATGCAATGCTTTCTATGCCAAAACCTCATCTAACCACCTTAGCTAGACATTCTTGTGGAGGCTCAGGAGCAAGAGAAAGTGCAACAACACTCCATGTTTCTTTTTGCCAAGCAAAATAGAGGGTTTAGGGTAATCAGTAGTAATTATGGTTGCTAAGTGTTTTATTGGGTAATATGATAGCTTTTTCCTCTACAATGCAAATCAGAAAGGCCCATTCATTCTGAAAACTTTTTAATAACAGCTAGTTTAATTGATTTTAAATATATTTGGACAGACATAAAGGTTTATTGTATACGTTATCTTAAACTAACCAATAATTCACAGAATGTGCTTAGTTTCGTGTCTGGAATGATCCTGTTAAAATTGAACTCTTGAATCTGAAACAGATCTGGACTAGTGCAGTATCTGATACTTAATTTCTGATAAATTGTTTTTCAGATTTTCCAGGAAGTTTCTTTCATGTTCAAGCTGCATTTTTATTTTGTGGAACTGTCACTCCACTTCTGAGTTTTAGTGATGTGAAAAGAACACAACCCAGTCAATTTCTTCTCAGGTTATCATAGAATTAAATGGGAAACAGAAAATTACCCAATGACTTACGTCTTGGCAGATTTGGGACAATCCTATGTGAAATAAATCTTCAAGTATATTTATCCACAGGAAAATGCCACTGAGATTTAATTATGTACCTATTCCACCATGCTTAATCACTAGGAGCTGGAAGAAAGGAGGAGGAGGAGGAGGAGGACAATGATGATGAAGATGATAACAATAACACCATCACCTACCACCATACTAATGACACTAAAACCATCATCTAGTTGATGCTGATATCATGAATCTTTTCAGCAAATAACCTTTTATGTCATATTCATTCTCCCTGTAAGTTAAAAAAATTGATAATATTACCTGGCTCTTAAATCCTTGTTTCATTTTAGGACTAGTTTACATGTCAATTTTAAGATTTTAAATCCAGTCTAACCAGACTAAAACCCTGAGCTAATTGACATTGCTCCTTATCCAATACCTTGAACTGACTCTGTCCCAAACGTTGCTAATTCTTACACGTCAATTAACCACTACAGACCTCCTATCAAGATTAATATTACATTACTTCATAATTTTTTTCCTAGATTCTGGCCTCAGTCAGGTAGTATCAACTATTCTTTTCCTAAACAAATTCATTGTTTTCTTACCCTAACTTCTAGACTCACCTGCACTTCCAGGATGCCTATGTTTTGGAATAATCTCTTTTCTTCACTTAGTAAGACAAAGACGAAGAATTTATTTTAGAAGTTCCTTATTACATAAAACTCAAATTGTATATAACTCTTTCTCTCCCTTCGCAATCACACAATATACCAGTGGCCTCCAGTAGAGGAACACACATCAATTAACTTTGTTTTTTTTTATTCCACAGCAGGCTGAATGACTTCAAGGATCCTGTAAAATCCTGTTAAGTACACTAAGGTGAAACAAAATTAAGATGAAACATAAATCTGAAAACATAAAGTCTTGCCTAACCACCCTCTTAGCCTCTTTGGTAGGAATTATTTGGCCTCCTATTCACCCCGTACCTGTTACATATTGATTTCCAGTTGAAGCCACATATTATTGAATGACTATAATTGCTAAGTTCCTGCCAGAGATGACTAGCTGCTTAGTTTATAATTCCATGCTTGGTTTCATAAACTCACAGTTGTTCCCAGATGCAATTGGGTCAGTGTCAAACACCCTCCTGAAACATACAGCGAAATAAGTGCCAAATATTTCTTGACACTATTGCAAAGATATTATTGGTTATTTGGGTTAAGTTTCCATGCTGTGAATGCCAAAACCAAAATGAATAATAAGTATACCAAGTGAAATGATGACAAAATTAGAAGAATTTTGTGGCTAGCATCATTTGGTTACAGGATCAAAGTAAAAATATTAATGGATGCCAAAAGATCAAGTTCTTTTGTTGCAGCAGAACCATGACTAATGAAAAATTAAATAAACACATTAGTAGAACTATTAAGTATGCCCCAAATCTACATTGCTAAAAAAAAAAAAAAATCTGCAGAAACCCACAGAGTTCACAAATACTTGTTAATGAAAAGTTCACAAAATAGAGAAAGAGTCTTGTTTGTTTGTTTGTTTGTTTGTTTGTTTTTACAAATGTCATTGAACACAACATTTCCTCAGTTTTCCTGGCATTCTTCTATGGCTATGATCTGGAAGGAATAATCTTTATCACATACTTCCTTAAATTACCTCACTTCAAATCCTATCCTAGAACATTTACGATAGCCTTCAGTAATTGCAGGTTTTGTTTCTTTGTCCAACTACTGTGTAAGAGACCAGGCCTCAACATCTGATCTCTAAATGCTTTCAAATCACTTGCTAATTTTTGTCCCTTTGCCCAGAACCTTTATAATCTTTCACTGACAGTAAAGCTTTAAGGTTCTTGTCTCACATTTGATAAAACTTGGGCTATTATAGAATAATCCACTGTGAGATGAAGCAAATCCGTATCACTTCAGGGAATCACTCTATAACTGGAACTGAGCCAGGTTTATATACAAATTTGTCCAGTCTGCTTTTTTGTAAAAAAAAAATACTAAAAAAAACAACTACATGATTTACATAGACCAGCACCTTGATTGTTGCATTGGCTGGTACTCACCTACTGACTGGTTTCATCCTTCCCTGTTCCTTTTGGAGTGCAGCTCCTTTCAGCAGTTTGAACACAGCTCTACAGGCACTCAGGGAAGGCAGGCAAGAGGGGATTCACTCAGCAGGCACTGGTTTATAAGTAAGAGGGAGCAGTGCTGTAAAACTGATGTGTAAGTACATGTAAAGCCAAGCACAGACCAAGCATATAAACACCACACAAGGGCAGCAAGAGAAATGAAAGAGGGAAAAGAAAATAACAAAACTTGTTTCACATCATAACATTGTCCTAATCGCAATAAATGTTCTTCTTGATAGGAAGCAGAAAGTGTTTTTTTTTTTAAGTGGCAAAAATGTATTAAGCGGGCTGAAAGCATAGCATTACTTAGGTACACTAAGAAAGAAAGAACATAAAGAAAGCAATCACATGCTGCCAGTCCAACATGAAAGCTCTACACACGCAGAATGTCAGATCTGCACATCATGCATGACACCAGCTGGCCTCACCTCAAGCCTCCCTTGCATGCTCACTGCCAACAGACACCAGCACTGGTTTTGTAGACATCCTCAGGATACCCTTAAAATCAATGCAATAAAAATTACTGGGTTCGTATATTGTCTATCACAGGGTCTCAGCATGTTATGGGTCACATCATCTTCCATTGCTTGGCCTACAAAGAGTAGTAGGGAGAATCTGAAGCAATTAACCTTTGTTTGACTATATAAACTTTCATAAACCAGTATTAGATTGTACATAAAAGCAATAAGAAGCCCAACTTCCGTATTCTAATGAACTGATGCATTTTGCTTGTTTCCTTCCTTCTTTCCCTAAACTAACATTTGAAAAATAATTTTTGGGGATCTAGAACTCAAAGTTTCAAATGTCCAGAATTAGGACTCTTGCCTCAGCAAGAGTAACGTCCACCATCCACAAGGAGAACAATTTGTTTTAAATTGTACATTCAAACGCTTATTTTTCTGATATTCCCCTGGTCTGACACAGTTCACAGAAAGAAGTCTATCTACCCATAGACTAGGCCAATTAATAGTCTTGATTCTGTCCCTGCCTCATTTTCTACGTACATTACAGTAGGGTGGCAGAAGGACTTCAAGGTGAGAACAGATATGCAGTTTAGGAAGCAGAAATTCAAGTCAGGTGAACTCACTTCCATTCCTGACTCTTCCATAGATTTCACAGAAATGTCTAGATTTCCCTGCCTCCCTGCAAGAGAGAAACATTTTGCAGTCCTCAGTTTTGGTGTTTCTTACTTGAAGTGCTATCATTCAGGGGTGTGATGTGACTGCTCTCTTCTATAGCACAGTCACTTCAAAGTGTGCATTCCTAGGCATGCTTCTGGCCAGCTCTGAAGACTGGAGCAGTGCTGGGAGTTTCCTCACAGACAGGCATTGTCCTAATTGTCAGCAAAAGTCTGTTATGTCATCTCATAAAAAGTTCTTTCTCCGATATTCTTCCTTGTCTTTAAAATAAGGATGATACAGCTAAAGAATAAGGAAGAGATGTGGAAATTTTGGGGGCTTGGTGTTATCCATTTTTGCATTTAGTGAGACAGAATCCTATGTAAAAGAAAAAAAAAGAGTGTAATCATCATACAAGTGAGGGAGGTCTCAAAATATTGCCCAGGCAACTGTAACTCTGTTTTTCCTTTAAGATCTTCACTTTGACACACTATCGTTATTTTAACAGATCAACTCTGTGCATATCATAGATGAGGGGCAAGAATTAACAACTACCAAAGTTATTAGGCAAAGAATTTATAATTAAAAAAATAGAAGTTTAGAGAAAAACAGAGACAGTTTTATTGCTGAAGAAAGAAAACTATACTGCTCCAGAAACAACTAGTGGAACAAATCTAACTTATTCCCCACACAAAAATAACAAGGTAATTAATTTTGGAAGTAAAAATAGATGAACTGTAAAGGGATTACAAAATGTAAAATTATCACACTACCTGTGGGAAGGTGGCTAGAAATCAAGTGCTTGCTGGTTTTCCAAATAGAAGAAGTAGGGGTCATTAATAAAAGCTAGTAAGAGACAGGTTCAAAGAAATAAAAGGAGATGATTCTTCACATAACAGGTGAATGCTCTTCTGCTATCAGCACTTAATTACCAGAAAAACATAGACAAATTGGATTAAGTTCAAAGAAAAGCTACAAAAACAATAAGGGGAGACTAAACTAAAAGAAATATGAAAAGAGAAATACATGTATAGTGCCAGCTAAATGACACCAAGTCATAATTATATCTACAATAAATATTTAAAATGTGAAAACTCTACACTGGTTCATTAGCAGAATCATTTTGAGAAATACAAGAGATTATTACACAAATATCAAGGAAAAATTAAGTTAGGGGCACTGAAATTCAATATCAGGGAAAATTTTAATTGGTCTCTGAAATTCAATTAATAAGCATAAGAGTAGATTTAGGAAACACTAGCATTGACAATAATTTGGGAATTCTCTTGCACTGCTGTAAGCAAAACCAGTGGTGCAGGGACAGCAGTGGCAAAGGGGCTGTAGGGATTAGCCAGCACTACAGGACAGAAGAAAGGCCATAGCTAGACTGAGGCATGCTCTTTCTTGGGCAGGCGACTATCACTGCCATCTGCCTGGGTCCTGACTCAAGCAAGGGGCACTTCTGAAACACAGCATGCTTAATAGTCTGTAATTTGTCCTATTAACACACCAGAAAAAGTGTTAGCCCACAAAAATGCAGATAAGATGGTCCTGCATCCAAAACACCCTACGCGAGTACTCAAAACAGTGTTAAACAGAAGACAATAGGAATCTCTATGCACCAGATATTTGGTTGTGCACACAACTACTTTTCAATACCTCACAAGAAAAAGGGGCTGAGAAAATTCAGATCTCTAGATACCTTGGCATGGCAGCAGGTGTGTTCTTTCTTTTGCCTGCCTTTGACCACAGAAATAAAATGAGTAGTATGTCTGTACCAAAACCTCTCTAGGAGTGGTCTAGATGTAGCTAGTGCTTCACTCATCACTTCTAAGGAAAGGAGCCTGTTGCCACCTCTGCCTGCCAAGAAAAGGTGGAGAGGATGCTACTGCTTCAGAGGGGGAACATGGTTTCCTGGAAGATGCTGGAGCACAGATAACTTCAGCATCAATGACAAGATCTCAGTACTCACTTCTCACTCCAGTCAATCAGGGGCAACTTCTGCCTTTCCATCTCTCAACTCTCCCAGGCTTAACAGCATTATGCAGCTTTGCTGGATAAGGCTCAGATGCTCAGCCCTTTGCAGGATCAAATCCACTTAAAATTGAAATCAGGGTTACCAATAACTAAATGGAAAGAGTGTTGTTTCCCAGACGCAGCAGATCTTTCACAATGTACTGGGGTGCATGTTTTTTGTCTCCACTGAGTTATGAACAATAGGTAGCTCTCTGCTTTTATTAAAAACTTTGAGGGATTATTATTTTAGTTAAGCCTTTAAGAATTCATACCTATCTGGAAAGGGCAGCTTGTGTAATGTACTTCCTGTTTTCATCATAGCTGGATACTGCTTTTTGCTGTTGCTTGTTATTACCCAGTTAATATGAACTGCTCAAAGTTTATTTTTAGCTCACTTGAGCCTATTGTAAGGTCTGTTCAAGAACTTAACTTTCCAACCAGAATATGTAACTCCTGCATCTAACGCTGAGTTTAGGAATATATTCTTAAATCCTTTTAAACAGCCAAGACACAAAGTGAAAATAGATAATGAATAGTTGTTGAATATCAGCAATCTGTTCAACTCAAAGATTACATTTTATTTTCAAATTATACCCTTAATTTCTAAAGTAAGTATTTATTTGATAAAGAAGTCATGCTCTGTTCATTTAATTGCCAATTAAAAAAGGGGAGATGAATAAATATTTGCCAAAATGAGCAGAGGAGTATTTTTATTTGAGGAAAAATACATAATTATCTAAACGTCTTGAGATTATAGAGTCAAAAGCTTTGAAGTCTTCTGTGTCAGACACAATTTGTTTCATCTATATCAAATCACATTTAGCACAAGTGAAAAGTACTTAAGATTGAAATGAGACTGAATGTAAACTGAATGTAAAGAATGTTTTTTACAACAGTCCCTCAACCTCTTACAGAAAATTATAAAAAATAATAATCATCATCATCATCATCATCATAGAATAAGCTCATTTGGAAGGGACCCATCAGGATCGTCAAGTCCAACTCCTGGTCCTATGCAGGACACTCCAAGAATCACACCATGTGCCTGAAAGCACTGTCCAAATGCTTCTTGAACTCTGTCAAGGTTAGAGCTGTGACCACTTCCCTGGGGAGTCTGTTCTAGTTCTCAACCACCCTCTGGGTGAAAAACCTTTTCCTGATATCCAACCTAAACCTCCCCTGACCCAGCATCATGCCATTTCCTTAAGTCCTGTCACTGGTCACAAAAGTGAAGAGATCAGTGTCTGCCCCTCCTCTTCCCCTCACAAGGAAATTGTAGACTGCGATGAGGTCTCACCTCAGTCTCCTCTTCTCCAGGCTGAACAGACCAAGTCACCTCAACCACTCCTCTCATATGGCTTCCCCTCAAGGCCCTTAACCATCTTTGTTGCCCTCCTTTAGATGTTCTCTAATAGCTTAATGTCTGATTTGCTGATTTATATTCAACTCGCTATCAACCAGGACCCCCAGGTCCCTTTCCATGGCACTGCTTTTCAGCATCTCATTCCCCAGTCTGTACATACATCCAGGGTTGTCTCGTCGCAGGTGCAGAATCCCACACTTGCCTTTGTTGAGCTTCATACAGTTGGTGGTTGCCGAACTCTCTAATTTGTCGAGGTCTCTCTCTGTTACAATAATAATCATCACATAGAATCACAGGATAATTCATGTTAGAGGGGATCTCAAGTCCAGTGTCCTGTTTAAAGCTGGGTGAGCCTTGTGGCTCCATTCAATCTGGCCTCAAAATCCTCCCAGGATGGGGAGCACACAATCTCCTCTGGATAACGTTCCACTATCTTGAGTCTCTTTATGGTGAAAAGGTTTCTCCTCACAAATATCGTGAACTTCTCTTGTTTCAACTTCTTCTTGTTGACTACTGCCCTCCCACATTGCGCCACTGAGAAGTGCCAGGCTCCATCTTCTTAATGACCTGTCCCGGGCAGGGGAATGCTGCTATTAAGGTCCCCCAATACAGTGTTGTCCTTCTTGGGCTGAACAAACCCTACTGTCACAGACTCCCCTGGGCAAGTGCTCCAGAGAATTGTGGTCCTCTGCCAAACTCCTACCAGTTTACCACTGTCTTTCTTGTTTGCAAGGGCTCAAAACCGAACACAATATCCAAATGTGGTCTAACAGGTGCTGAGTAAATGGGAATGATCACTTCCCTCCATCTACTACTCACTGCACTCCTGTTACTACAGTCCAGGATGCTGGTGGCCTCCCTTGCTGCCAGGACAGATTGCTGGATCCTGCTCAATCCGATGCCCATGAGCCCTCCAGGTCCCTTCCACAGAGCTGCTCACTCTGTCCCCAGCCTGTGGCCCTCCTGGGGTCCCTCCTTACCCTGTGCAGCGTTTGGCATTTGCCCTTGATGAATTTCTATTAAATTCATTATGATGGATAATTCCATGAGTGATTCTTAGACAGGAGCTTAATATTTTCCTCCTTTCTGTTTTACTCCACTATTGCAGACTCATTTTACTACAATTTAGTTTAAAGAGGAGGATTAAATAATTAAAAATAAATTTAAAATCTGATTAGATTAAAAAGAGAGAAAAAGAAGTCTGTCCTGCTTTTTATGCAGAATTTCTTTTCACTGTCTTCGTCTTGACATGCATATTTTTACATTTGCTGCTGTAACTACTTTGGTTTTGACAGACTCAGAAGAATTAAAGAAGCTCTATACCAAAAAAACCCTAACTTTTTGTCTTTTGAGTTAGTCTGATAAACCATGAGTCACAGTACTTTCTATGCGTATACATTTTCAACAATTTCAATATTAAACCTTAGCTATGATACTCCTTAAATTATTTATTTTAAGCTAATTTTATATTAATAGCAATAGGTATTCTGCAGGAAAAGTGAATACTAGTTGGAAATAAATATGTTGAAAAGTTTGACAAGTTAATTAATAGTAGTTTCTTTAAGTTTCAATTAATTGCATGTATCAATGAATCTTAAACAATTTTTTGTTTTGTTGTAAAAATATTTTAACTTAACCTTCTAAAGCAGTTTAACCCAGTGAGATCATTCAGGGTACAGGATAACCTGCCAAAAGAGGTCATATCACTGAAGTGCTGTATTTACAGGATGAGGAGACAAGAAATCAAGAACTGTGTGGAGGCCTATGCAAGTTCTTTTCCAGCAGTGCAGAGTGAATGCTTGGTCATTAAAAAATAATTTTTCCATGATATTCTGATGTGTAATCTGTTATGCCCAAATACGACACCATGTTTCATTAGCCAAAGAAAATACATCCCACACTGGAATCGAATACAATAATCGAACAGCTTTAGATGTTCAGTAAATTGACAACTATGCACCACAATCCGGGTGCGTCAAACCCCAAACTCCATAAAACTGCAATATTTATCTCCAAAACCATAACTGTCTAAACATTTACATCAAGTTTCTTCCATAAAACACACATTGAAAGTTTAGAAATGTAGACTGAATCATTTCCTGTGACTCAGTGATTTGCTATTGCATCTGTGCAGAACACCAGGAGAGCTGTTTTTAGCTTGACAATTTTACAATTCAGTGGAATGTTAATGGCCTCTTAAATTTTATATAGAATGGCTTCTTATCACATCCTTAATCTTGTATCAGATATTATCTAGGGTAAAGTAAATCAAGGCCAGATTATAACCATGGAGAGAAGAAGCAAGAAAATTCTCGCGTGAAGCTGATGTTAGATGAAAGATTAGCAAGACTGTTGCCAGCTATTTCCTGTGATTGATCAGATACCCAGAGAATCTTTCTCTGTTCCCCCGTTGTATGTTACCCAGAAAAATGACGAGAAGGGGAGGTGTGCTGCTGGAATTAAAAGTTGTAAACCTGCTCCTAGTAGAAGCCAAAAGTACTTTATCATGGCCTGGAGTCACACTTTAAACAGTTCACAGATGTACAGTCTGTGGCAACCAGCTCTTCAAATGGACTACATCACACCAAAATCTAACCAAAGTTGGTTTGAATAGGGTAAATCCCACATCTTTCCTTAAATCCCTTGCGATATTTTCTGTGGCTTTACAGTGTGAATCCTCTGCTTTCTTAACAGGTTTCACATCGCCCACTAACATAAGCAATAATCATAGAAATTAAAAAAATCAGTGCATGTCTGTATAAAACCCTTACGAAAAGACTGAAACAGAATACCCACACTGTGCTGGCACATGAACAGAGTAAACAAGCTGGAAAGAGAGAAAGAAAGAAAGAGCAAGAGATCCTTTTCCTCACCCTCCCTTTCCAACCCTTCTACTTACTTGAAGTATAAGTTTAAAGGAAGTTTTAAAAGTAGGTTAAAAAATATCAGCAACTTGATTTCATTTACACTTCTTCATTAACACCTTTATAAAGATACTCAGGTTTTAGAATGCACTGTTTGTTTGTATTAGAAGAAGCTCTTGCTGTGCGATTGCTTGAAGCAGATAGGATTGTGCAAACTGCATGGCTTTTGTTGAGCCTGCATTTTAGAGCAAATATCTTTGAAGCACAGCCTACTGAGAAGAACAGCTTTTCACAGGAAACAGAAGAAACTACTGTGTGCTCGAGACAAATGGGATTTTCCCCAGGCAAGAAAGATGTAATAAACATCTCAATACAAAATTAGTTAAGAAATATATGAAAGGTTGTGGGTTGATCTTTGCTTTTACAAAGACGAAGGATGAAAACATCTATGTTAAAGGACCTACAAATTCCTCTAGAGCAGATTTCAGATATAAATAAAAAATTTAAATGAATGCTCTAATATATGCTTGCAAACCAGCCAATATGACAAAAATGTGTAAGGAACGGCAGAAATGTGGATCCCATTCACTTTCTGTCACACCACACTGACAGATTAAAGCAGTACAACTGCTGTAACACATTGCATTCCCATTCCCCCCTTTTTCTCATGCTCCTCATTTTCCATGTGCACCTTGCACCTGCATTTCCCCTTCCTCTCCTGTTATTGTTCTGCATCACTGCATCTTTGTTCCCCTGCTCCTGATATGAGAGTCTTTGACTCTGCAAGTCACACCTTCGCTGACCCCAAGTCACAGTGTTCTAGCCCCTTCCCTGACAGTAGGTCTGTCTGCCCCTCGCCCCTTCTTGCTGTCAGCTGTTTCAATGTAGACTGCTAACTACAACTAACAACAATTTAAAGATAAAAACCCCAGAGTCCCATCCAGAGAGCAAACGTGGTTTTGAGTTGGCATGTAGGAGGAAAAGGAACCCTGAAATACATGCATCAAAGTTGGATGAAAAAAACACACCTAGGGCCACTGGTGAAGGTACACAGCCAAAGGTCTGAGCTGGCTGCAAAGATATGTTATTCTGAACATTTTTTTTTTCAATTTCTCCTTTTCTACTTAGTGCCATGGTAAAGGGATACCCTGACAGATATTCTAAAGTGTAAATATAAGATCCCTGCATCAATAATGCTTATACCACTTAAAAGGGTACTGCTAAAAAGGGATCTAGTTGTTTTATTTTATTATAATTTGACAAATACAATTTTTAAAAGATTAGAAGTCTAATACCCCAAAATGCAAAACCTAGGTTTTCCCAAGTTTCTATTATAGAGAGAAGGATCTTCAGTGGTGAAGAATCATCTACAGTCACCAGCGAAAGGGACAGGTTTTTGTTCTGGTCAACAGAGTGTTGAAGCTTTCAGTCATTCAAGTCATTTTGTTCACTGAAAACAAGAAATGACAAGAAAATATGATTTTTGACTTTGCTTTTCATAGTGGGCTGTAAACCACATAAACCCCTATCTGTCCTTAATTATTTTGTCTAAATTTAGGAGAAGCTCCTATATTTAGCTGTTTGTGTATAGTCCTCATGAGTCTGAGGCTAAAATTGTTGGCTGATATTTGACCTGCCTTCCCCTATTAGTCATTGCTTCTAAAGAAAATTGTATTTATGGCCCATCTCTTCTTGCTTTAATCTGAATGTCCACAGGAACAAAGCATGCAGAAAAGCAGTGAAGTTTACTCCACATTTTAAATCTGAGTTTCATATGGCTGATACTCAGTATTTTGTTGCTGTTTGACTTTATTTATCTATTTTTCCTTTAGCTGAAGATTTTATTATATATTAAATGATTCATGTGAACAAAAAAAATTACAGAAGACATGGAACACACTTCATGAAACAAGAGAAGATCAACACCTAGGTCATGGAATTCAGCAAAGTTCAGAAAAAATCAGGCATATGAAGAATTAATAACGCAGTTTAACTATCAGCTCCTCATGCAAGCAAAAAAAATTGGCATTTACAAAAATTAGTAAGAAAACCTTCAATTTTAATTGGAAAAATTATTTTAAATGGTATAAAGACATGGCATAATTTTGATGGGCAGATAAACCCAATAACTGATTCCCTGCAGCTGAAAATATGAAGTCTGTCCTCCCTTTTCTTCTTCTACTTCTCTCTGTGAACCAGCTCCTATCTTCCTCCTCCCCTTCCCAAAGCCACCAGAGTCCACTGTCACATTTTACGGCTGAAATTTCAGAAAACTACTCACAACATAAATGGTACAAAAGGTCTACCATTTAAGTGAACTAATTCAGTTTCTGGAGAAATATAAGTGCCAGAGAAAACACTAAGTATATGATGGGAAAAGAAAGGGAGAGAGGAGTCTGCTCATTCTGTCTCATGAGGCTGTTCCATAAAAAGATACCACTTGAGAGAATGTGTCTTTTTCCTACACATTCCACACCTGGTGTAGACCCACAATTGATCACAGTAATGCAATAGCTATCCTGGAATTCCATCAAAAGTACCTTATTTACTCAGGAATCAGGCATCCTCCTATGCCTTCAGACCACTCCATTCTGCTTTTCTAGGTGTTTCAGCTTTTAGCCTATAATTCAGTGGGGCTGCTTTTAATAACAAGGATGGAAAACCTTCTGTCTAGGTTTCAGAAGCTCTTTTTCTGGTTTTCGAGTAACAAGAACCACCTGCACTTAGTCACAAAACATCACCCTCCAAAGAAGCTTCTGCCCAATAT
Organism: Corapipo altera; assembly: GCF_003945725.1. NCBI lineage: Eukaryota > Metazoa > Chordata > Aves > Passeriformes > Pipridae > Corapipo > Corapipo altera. The sequence goes on from NW_020884888.1 coordinate 2,005,146, forward strand.
TCATCCTGGCTTCACGGTAAAGCAGATGCACAAAATTCTTCAGCTACCTCTCGGCTTAGAAAGGGTTCTACACTCAGCTCCATGTTTGCAAAAGAGATCTGGAAAAAATGTTCTTTGTCTGAACGTTATTGTTCCTTGGGGGTGGCAGAGCATGCTCCTTCTGCAAGACAGAATAGACTCCAAGGCCCCCCATGGCACACAGCAGCTTCCAGGGAATCTGTGATAGGCCAATACTCCCCATAAGCCTCTAAACCATCCGCAATCCCCGACAGCCACCATGTCAAATGACAATAGTGCAGAATCCCCAAAAGAGTTTCAGTCTTCTGAAATGAATTGAGAACTTTATTACAATAAGGAGACTAGAATTCCCCTTAAGAAGGCACTCCCAACGTATGGCGCACCAGGCCAGGGTAAATGCTCTAAGGCTGGCCTGCAAAAGTCTATGAAAACACTGTTTGTAACAGTGTCTCTTTTAAAGGTTTGACGAAACAGCCCAGTGGTGGTAACAGAGAATGAGGCTAACAAGCATCCATCAGTCAGAAACTTTGGCAACTACCACCCTAAACCGCTTTTTCCCCATATCCTCTTACTCCTGGCAGAGTTTTTAGGCCCTCTTCTGCCAGCCATCCCTTGACGGAATTAAGGCTACAGCGTGTGTGCTGCTCACCAGGGTTCTCCTACTCCACCTAGGCTGTGGTTCTTCTGAGAAAGGCAGCTTCCAGAGCCACTCAGCTTGATGACAAGCCTGCTGACATGGACATCCCTGTCTAGAGAAACTGCCTTTTCAGTTCTTTTGGATATCAAACGTCACAGAGGTGGACCTCCTTCTAGAGCCCTTTTGCTGGGGTTCCAGCATGACTAACCTTAACCTTGGCAACACACCACAGCTTAGTAAAGTTTACATACTTAGACGAAGGCAGTCACATAGTCTGTCTAGCGACAGTGATGTCAAAAGGTATTGCTCAACATTTTCCCTACTTAGCTTTATTGCCTCTAGACTTCCTGATTTCATCTTGTGTAAGATTTCTGTGGTTGAAAAAGAGAATGATGGATTTTTGACACCTACAAGTCTCCTGTTATTTACAAGAGAGCACTTGAAATGAAAGTGGTGGTGTTCCCCGCTGCTGACTATGCAGCATGCCTGACTATGTGACTGTCCTTTAACCAAGAGGAGGTCACACCAAACAATGTTGCTACAGATGTCTGTCCTGCTCTCTCTTACCAGTCTGCTCCCTCGTGGAAGGAGTGACTAGGATGTTCTATGCTTTAAACTACACTGTGGTTTCTGTAATGTCTGGATCATTACCTAAGAAACTGCTCTTAATCATGGTTAAGTACCTTCCAAGTACCAAAAGAGAAAAGATGCCTTTCCAGGACACATTCATTGTGGTTTTAAGATAGAAGTGTTTCTACAAATTTAGATCAACTGGTAGTTGCGACACAGGTAGGTCATAGAAATGTACTGCATTCATACATTGCTTAAACCTGAGGGTACTTCTCACAGTTAGTATGATTCTAACCTCTGCTCTTAACCTAGCCTTCACTTATGGAAGAGCCCAAAAACTACTCCCATAAAGGTCATATTTCTTCCTGCCACACGCTGCAGTATTTTTTAGCCATTTCTTGTACTGAAACCAATATGGGAACTCTTTACCCAGTTGATTCATTCATTAAATGAAAAAATGTGATTATGGAATTACATATACTGTGTGAGTTGTCTGACAGGATATATGTAGGATCTTTCATGTTCATTTTGGATATTTTTTGAGATGGAGATACTACAGGTTATATTTTTTGTGCAACAGTTAGCATCAAATTTGGATGCAAGTTTGATGCCTATTTCATGGTTTTACAAATTCTATAATACATGTCATTAACACGTCTAAAAAAACTAACTTCCTAAAATTCTTTCCTGGATGCACAGATGGAGAACACACCACCTTCTAATGTCTTCTTGGTCATCTTAAATCTGACCTTGACCGTATTTCCAGGTATCTCCTGTTTAGAACCAAAACAAAGCAAAGGTGCTCCTGAAGTTAGTATTAGAATTTGTTTTGCTACTTCTCTGAGAATTATCATCATACCTCAGATTAGACTTGCTGTCTACTACACTTCCTCACTCATTAGAAGTTTTGTTCTAGTACTCATAAAATATGATAAGGGACACATTAGAAACCTGCCAATATGAGAAAACAAGGGACAGATCATGTATTGAGAAGCTAAACCACTGAATGTGGTTTGAAACATCAAAAAGTATTAGCTTTTCTTAACAGATTCAGTTTCCTATCCTTTTCCTGTCTTTGGTACTACTATATTCATTACTACTACCTTTCTGCTTTTTCCTGTACTCACTGGGATGACTGACATTACTTTGCAGACACGGGCAGGAAAACTGTCTGCAAGAAGCAAGAACAATGTGAAGTACTTGCCCTATGTCCTGTGAATTGGCAATACTTTGAAAGAATGTTGTTGTTGAAAACTACTCCATCAGAGGTCCTGAACACCTTTATAACAGCCTCTTTCCCTAGCACAGCATAAGAGTCCCATAAATACTGTTTTAGCAATATTAGTCACATCAGTTGTAAATGGTGTTGTAAAACTTGTGCACAAACGTGTACATAGTTTGTTTTCTCCAGATGATATGATCACTGTAACCAAAAGTGCAGGACAATCTCTAGCTGTAAGAAAGCACAGTATTGTTAATATCAGAGAAACTCTGCCATGTATGTTTGGTTTTTTGGGGGTTTTTTTGTTTGGTTTTTTACTTATTAGATCCATTATCACAAATAAAAACCTGCTAGTATCTTCTCATTGCCTCAAAATCCCCTTCAACTTGCACAGAGCATGATACTATAAACTATCCACATCTAGCCATACTAATCCCATCATCATAGTATTTGCATTTTTTCCTTACCAGATAAATACTTACAGTTTCTTCTTCATTTTATTTTTTGCTACTTTTATAACCTTTCATTTATGGCTGAAGAGTTAATTTAAATATGTGATACAAATACAGTTTTCATTGCACTAATATATTTCATGAGGGAATTGATTTTGAAGCAAGATGTGATTCAAAATAGTCTCTTTATACTGAAATGATTCTGAAATCCCCTTCTATCCCCAACGAGGTATAATCTTTTTAGCAAGTGTTATGATATATATATATATATATATATGGTTTTGCAATGCATTTTGAAAAGAAAAAATATATATGTATTAACAAATCCAACGGTATACAGAAATAGGGAAAAAGTCTGTAAACTACAGTCATTCTGAAGTACACCATCCTAGTCATGAGTCTTGATGTGCCAAGGCCACTCCATTTCCTGATGCTAAACAAGTAAACCTGCAATAGCCTTTAAGTAGGTATGAAACTTTCCTTTTCAGAATATTCATGTTCCCCACAGGCTTCTGCCACAGACGTTTCAAGAAGTCTGTTACAGATTAAAACAAATTCAAGTTGTAAAATATTTTTCACTTCCTTTTCTGAGTCTCTCTTTGCAAATTGCAGGTCAGAAACAAAACCAATACACAGTCAAATAAGGATTAAGACATCTTTTAAATATTTGTACTAAACAGGTAAAAATAAATATTTTTCCTATTTATTCTAATGGATTTATTATGATCAGTCTACACTATTTTAAAAAAATAGATATTCTGACTTAACATTTTAAATTATTTACCTGTCAAGAGCAACATTACTGAGAAACCACATAAATACTCACCTATATAAGTTTTTGTTTGTTCTTTTCTATCCTCATAAAGATTTCAATAAAGGGTGTGATGTTTTTAACAAAACTATTAGGAGAATATAGACCTTCCAGCACAGAGATACCAGTCTGGATTCATTACACTGGCACAGCTTATAGCTAAAATACAGCATTGTACTAGTAATAATTGTGTTTGGAGAAGGGGAAGTTTTTCCCATACTGATGTAAATTGAAGCAGTAGCACTCTGAGTAAGAACAAGTTCTTCTACATGCATGGATCCTCTTTTGGTCTATTTGTGTAGGATGAAGTTGCTACCACTCCTGGTTGGTCCTCATAGCCCATTAGTAGCAGGTTACTGCTTGCAGACCTCTGCTAACCAGAGACCCTATGAGCCCTTCCTCATTCACAGTAGTCCAGTCTGCAAGGTTATCAGCTGTTTTAATCAAACCTTCTAGATGGGCCTGTAGTGGATAAAGTAAGCACACTTATTTTCTCTACAAGATTTACCAGGGCAATACACTTCAGCAGCACGACTGGCAATGAAGAAATGATATTTTAATATCCCCAACTAGCCCAGCAATTTGCAAAGCCAGCAGCTGTCAACACAGCACAAAGCAACTGTGATTCAGAAGAAAGCAATGACTTGGCAGGATTCAGTATTTACCCTGCCCAGCCTGCAAGGCATCCCCTTCAGGGTGAACCATTAAGGTCTGAAGATAGTGACTGATAACCTCATACCCACATACTTCTTCAAGAATAGGTGGTATCTCCAACTATAAATATACAGATACATATAAATCACTACTTGCATCACTGATGGTTTCTGACTCCAACAGGGGCATGCTGTTACTCCGTCTTCTTAAGAGGACTGAAATACACCCTCATGCTCTGTGGTAAAGGCCTGAAAAATAAGAGGGTGCAAATGAAAGCTTGACTATTCCATTAGTCTGCATTCGCATTATGGTACCCCAGTAGGAAAGTGATGTCATAGGCAAACAGGTAAGAAATCATTCAGTTACATCAGTGATGAACCTAAAGGCAAACCTACCATCATCTTTAGTTTTCAAGGTACCCGTAAACTACTTAGTCAAACTTCTTCTCCAGTCAAATGTACGTCCCTGTTGTTTCGTTTGAAACATTAGTAGCTTGTATGATGTCATTTAAATTCTCTGCTTGTGTTTAGAGAAATACAAAATCACTAACACTAGAGTGTTAGCTTCAGAGGTAGAGAAGTTCATTAAGGGAAACACAAAAAATAAGTTGCTCTTAAAAGAGAGCATGCATCTTTGCCATTTTGTTGTTTAAGCTAATGATTCTCCCCCTAGGCACATAATATCATGGCACTCATTACTATTGATGGCCGATCTTAGGTAGAGCTCTTGAGAGTATTTTAGAGTATAATGAGGCACTATACTGCAAGGCCCAATACTTTGAGTTAAAAGAGATACATTTTACCAAATCCTGCAATAACAAAGCAAGTGGCTGAAGCAAGGTAAATTTTGACTGGACATAAGGAAGAATTTCTTTTATGATGCAGGTGGTGAGGAACTGGAACAGAAGTCATGGATGGCCCATCCCTGGGCGTGTTCAAGGCCAAGTGGGAGGGGGCTTTAAGCAACCTGATCCAGTGTAAGATGTCCCTGCTCATGGCAGAAGGGGGTTGGACTAGATAGTCTTTAGAGGTCCCTGCCAGCTCAAACCATTCTATGGTTCTGTGATCCCACGATTCTATGAAAAGTAGAACATTTGTGTTGATATATTCTGGTGACTTTGTCCAGAACATGAATACCTTTTTGCAAAGCTCTGCTCAAGAAAAAGTCAAATTTTTTTTATTTTAAGTGGTAATCCTTACAGTGAATGCACTATTGTAACGAAAATTTATAGTACTGACATAGATCTTGAGTCACTAATGGAGGTCATGCTTTGAATATTTGCCTTGAACAAACAGTCAGTGGGACTCAATGAACACCAGGTCAGTCCTTAGCTCAGAGAAGATTGAATCTGTTGCTTGAGACCAAGGCCCCAAACCCTCATCTTCCTCAAAAATTTAGATGTACTCACTGAAAAAAGAAAAAGTCATCATTGCACAGCTTAGGTCTACAGTGTCATGAGAATGCACGTAATGCACAATGCATAGAATTAATAAGATTGTCATGTTAAAAAATCTTCAGTTAATAAGCAAATGGAATTACAATTGTAAATAAAGACAGAGTCTGCTAAGTTCTAACAAGTGTATACATTTTAGGGTCAACAATTTTCCAATGTTATTGGAATAACAAATATATAAAAATAAATTTGGGGTTCACGGTACAATTCTGTAGTTAAAAAATTAAATAAGCATTGCATTGAAATATCCTTTTTATCCACAACATCATAAATGAAGTTACCACTTCAGTCAGGCATGTGAGAATGACTTTCTGATGTTTTCTCCAAATTCCTGCCTTCTCCTTCTGGTGTTTCATCCTCTGTGTTATACCAAAATTGTGACAAAATATGTTAATGTGCCACCATTAGTTATTAAAATATGAGACACTAACTGAAGAAGGTTGCTACTCCTCAGAGCATTGTTTTTCAGAAATCAGTCAGCAGGCATCTCAGAGATTGCCTTAATCAGAACTAAAGGCATTCTTCAAACTCTTTAAACTTTTCCCACACAGTTGAGGTTGAAATTAGAGTAATTTTGACATTACACTAATGTATGCATATCCTCAGGAAAAAAAAATAAAAGGACTTGCAATTATTAATGCTACAACATGATACTGCTTTTCTCCTTTTAATAGCTTATTTGGTGAATTGAAACAATGACTGTTAGTGGTTCAATATATTTCATACATGATCACACAGAAGTCTACAGTATACTGTCACATTACAGTAGAAACACATATACTTAAATTTCTGTTGGAGATATTTGGTTTCAAACAAATGTCTTTGATTACTGGCATAGAGAGTTATTTTTTCACTATTTCATCTTTTTTTCCAAATAAGCTTTACTTAATTATACTTCAATATGGTCCTTAAAACTTCACAAAAAGTAGTTCTGTGGAAAAAGAAATTAGCTTCTTACTAGCTCTATTTTATTACATTTCAAATCCAGAACCCTAACCTTTTATCCCACCATATGAATATCACAGCAAACAATAAACATATTACTGGACTATAATGATTACTGTTCAGAAGCTGAGCAACAGTAACTGACCCCACGTGTGCTTTTAACAAAATCAGATCCACCATTTTGAACACTGATGAGGATATACATTATGTTCTTCTCACAGCCACAACAAAGCAGTCATGTTTTTCCAAAATAAAAATTTGCTGTAAGACAGCAATCTAGATTTGATATTTCTTCCCGAACTATCAGCAAAACCATGTACTAGCCTTCACCTCATGTATTTACTGGAAACTACCAAAGAATAAGTGTGCTCAGCATCACTAAAGGCCTATAGAAAAATGATGGAGTTGCATCAATGCCTAAAACAGTCTGCAATTTTTTTACTGTGGAGACAGAATAAAAACGCATGACGAATCTCATCGGATCCTCACATCTCAGGCTGCATTGGGAAGTCTCATCCTTGTCATACCTATGCAGAAATCACCTGATTCATTGCTCTCTAGAGTCCCAGCAAGTATGTAAACAAAGGATGCCAAGTTTAGAGAATCACTATTTGATTGTAGGGGGAAGAGTAAGTTTTGCCACGAACAGGTGTTTATTACAGCTAAGCGGTAAGTTGATCTTACAGCAATGGACTATGTTTCAGTAATCAAAAACTATTTTCAAAATTCTATTATCCAGGAAGAAAACTAATTAAGAGTACTACCAGCAGTTCCAGGATTGCACTGAATAAAAACATCACTGAGAGATACAGGCTCAACAACAGCATGGATCCATACAATCCTGGATTACTGTGTGCTCATCTCTGCCTGTGGCAAAGTCCACGGAGTAGAGAACTTTTCCCACATTTTCATTTTAATTTCTTTGTAAACTGGCCATCTTTTAAATGAACTTACCGATTCAGTGATAGTGATTAAGGTTGTACAAAATCAAGACAGGAAGAAACCTAGTGGGGGAGCTCCACCTAGCTGGCAAAATTTCTCTATTTGGCCCAGTTTAGTTTCACACATGGTGAGACTACTTCACTAGGCAAGTTGTTTCCATACAAAAGCTCCCTGCAGAAATCATAAAGCCAAATGGATATCCTCCAAATGCAGAGGCAGGACATCACACTATTAATGCATGAGAGTCCTGAAGCAGAAGGTTCCTTTTCCAGAGAGCCTGTCTATGAGAGTATCAGGGGAAACCAATTCTGCTGAATGCACTCCTCCCCCACCTTCCTGCCCTCTTCATTCCCACTCAGAAGGGAGAAAAAACATAAAGGATCAAGCAGACCAAAAAGAAAGAAAGTCTTAGAAACATGGATGCTAAGTGCAGCTTTGATCCTTTGCCCTTGTAGAAAGTTCATGGTAACTTCATGGTCCTTTGTGCTTCAGATTTAAAAAAAAAAAAAAAAAAGAGTGGCAGAGTTGCATGTGAAGGACCAGCAAAGACAATGTTTACTAAAGAAATCCATTTTACAGATAAGTTCAAAATGCCATGAGGTTAATAAGCATTCTCCTTCTTTGACAGGCTGACTATCAAAATGAGCTCTAGGAAAAGGGACCTATATCTTTTCTCATGAACTCTCTACCTTTGGGATTTTAGTTTAAGTTGTAGAGTTTTTACACTATATTAATTACAATGTAAGACAGCTATTGCCAGAATTCATTGCTATCAGGGACAAAGCTCTTTTTAAGGCCAGTGGAATTTGAATACTAGGACAGAAACCTGGAGTCAGCTGAATCCTGTATTATAACAGGTTAGGGCAAAACCAAAGATGTAAAGATACTTTTCTCCAAATCAAAAAACATATATCTGTCTCATAACTTACCACTTCAGTCTGTTTCAGCCTCTGGAAATGACAGAACATTAAAGAATTTTTAACAGCTTCAAGAGGAATCCTAGGAGCCAAAGACCAGTACATTTGATTTGCTGACCAAACCAGTAAAAGCCTCTAGTATAAGATAACTGACTAAATTGTCAAAGAAGGGAAAGGGAAACGGAAAGGGAAAGGGAAAGGGAAAGGGAAAGGGAAAGGGAAAGGGAAAGGGAAAGGGAAAAGGAAAGGGAAAGGGAAAGGGAAAGGGAAGACCAGCATACAGGGAGAAATCATCTGTTTTAATAATGAAGAATTCAAGGAATAATATTTGAACAGAACAACAGCTTTCTTAGCAGCTCATAACTTCCTTAGCATTGCAGAAAGGAAAACTTAAACAGATTCTATTGGTCCAGAATAATTAAATTTGATCAGAGTTAAACTAAATTAAATTAAAAATTAAATTTGTAGCAGAGTAGTAGAAAGAATACTTTCAGTCAGGCGTGGAAAATTTGACACTGATTACATGAATAATTATAATTAGATTTATTACTAATACAGTATCTAAATATTACCAATGCAGTATAGAATATAAGCAGGTCTAAAGGGTTATAATATAAGCAGGTTCAGCTAGAAACATACAGATTTACAGTTTCTGGCCTTGCAGAACACACAATTACAAAGCCCCTGTGGAGCTACTGTAGGATTTTGTCTCCATATGTGACTGTATCTTGGCACTTCTACTCACCTGTCCAAAAATGAATGTATGCCTTATGAGAGTATCCAGAGAGTTTCTCCTACAATTTCCACCTGGTGTCTCAGGACAAATCATATTGCCCATCAGAGACAATCAAAAGGGAGAAGGGGTGTGTGCATGTGGGAAGGACTCAGATGAAGATCAGACTATCTTTCATCATCTGTCACACATATGCCAGCAAGTTTCTTGAAAGAAAATCTCTAGTCAATGCATGAATAAATATGCAGAGCAAGCCACTGGCAAGTCAGCAATGTTCTTGGGATAAGCTGTAAGTGTCCAGGCAGAGAAGGGGGTTGGGGGTTTTATTTATTTATTTTATAAGCATTATGAGTCTAAATAAGTTGTGTCAAATTCTGGAGACCCTCAAAGCACTGGTGGACCACAAAATACGAGAGGTTTAAATTTGTTCTTCCTCCACCACTGTGCACTTTTCTGGGCCTTCCAATGGAAAGGTTGAAAATCACTTGTCTAACTATAAAATGAATATGTAAAGGGCTCAGCACAGGCCTGTCTAGAGGAGATAAGTGCTCCTTGTATGGACTATTCCCCTAGCTATCTAATTATTGTGCTTCTTCTGAAGTTGGGAGTTGGAAAACCAAGTCAGAACTTGGTCATAGGCAGAAGTTTTAACCCTAGAATCCCTCTTATTGCCTTTGGTCTGATTCAGGAGACACTTTTGATGGGGATAACTTCTTGATATTTTCTAACAGGTGCTGAGCAGACTGGCACCAAAAAACATGTATTTCAGCATTATCTCACTTGCTTCATCCAGGGTGTTATTAAAAAAATCAAACTAACAAAACCAAATAAAAACACCCAACCCACCAACCAAAGAACACATTGGTAAGAGTAGTTACTGGCAGTGTGAGTGATTAAGTCTTGAATAGGCAATAAACAATAACTTTATATGTTTCATTTTATCTTTTTATTATTAGACCACGGTCCAGCAAATGCATCTGACATACTGTACATACATGTATTCACAAGACTGTCTTTGTTGCTACATTTTCCCCTGAGTCCATAAAGTTAACAAATCCAAAATGTTCAGTAAAAACAACTTTTTCATTCATGTCTTGTTTTTTAAAGGTTTCAAGGATAAAAACAGGTACGCTGGCATTATTGAGATACAGCTGAGACTATGTGGCCTTCAACCATCCCACCGATCATCTTCCACAGCCTACTAAAAGCACATAAACATTTTGATATTATCATGGTGAATGAAGATTTGGTAAGGGCTCTATCCACATTTGTTCCAAGCACGTTGGTGGCTAATAAAGCCAATACGAGATAGACATATCCGATTGCAAAAGGCACAGCAGAAAGACTCCTTAAGGTGGTGCATTCTGCAAGGCACGGTTCTTCCTGCATTGTCTTTTCTCCTCGAGAGTGATCCTGTGTGCGTTCTCAAAAGAAACGGCAGCGTTATAGATGGTGTGTCTCCAGGCCTCCCAATTTGAGGCCAGAGTAGACCAGTTATATTGATCAATATGGCCGAGGTTGAGATGTTGTTTCAGGGAGTCCTTGCATCTTTTCTTCGGGGCTCCTCTCATGCGGCAGCCAGTGGCAAGTTCACCATAGAGCAAGATCTTAGGGAGGCGGTGGTCCTTCATCCTGGAGATGTGCCCTGCCCAGTGCAACTGTGTTCTCAGCAACATGGCCTCAATACTTGTGACAGCTGCTTGCTCTAGTACAGATGTATTGGTCACATAATCTGACCAGTGGATGTTTAGGATTGTACGGAGGCAGCGTTGATGGAAGTATTCTAAGAGATGCAGGTGGTGGCAGTAGAAGACCCATGATTCGGAACCATATAAAAGAATAGAGAGTACAATGGCTTTGTAAACACTAATCTTGGTACTTTTCTTCAAGTGTTTATTACGCCATACTCTTTTATGGAGTTTTCCAAAAGCACTATATGCCTTTGCTAACCTGTTGTCTATCTCTCCATTGATCTTACCATCCAAGGAGATCCAGAACAAGTGGTGGATCAATCTAGCTGAAAAAAATCAATTATGCACAGATACAGGTGATCACAGAGGATTCTATGAGGCCTTGAAAACAGCATATGGGCCTACATACCAGGTCCAAAGCCCTCTACTCAGCGCAGATGGGCAAACGCTTCTGACAGATAAAATCTTCATTCTGAATCGATGGTCTGAACACTTTCAGACTCTCTTCAGTACTAGCCGTGTAGTTCAAGACTCAGCTATTCAGCCCATCTCACAACAACCTGTGAAGAATGAATTGGATATTGCCCCCACTTTGGGAGAAACTCTTAAGGTCATACAGCAGGTGAAAATCGGCAAGGCAGCTGGGGTTGATGGAATTCCACCTGAAACCTGGAAACACAGGGGCCAAGCACTCCATGCTAAATTTCACGAGTTTGTGGTGTGCTGTTGGGAACTAGGCGAACTACCATCAGACCTTTGTGATGCAGTCATCATCACTTTGTATAAGAAGAAAGGATTTTGATATTATAATCACCCATCAAACCAATGTGTGGCAGGTAACAAACCAGGCCATGGTCTTCTGTATGATTTTGCATTGAATTTCAATAATTTCTATCTTTTTATATCCAGGAACAAAGCATTCCTTTTCTCAGCTGTTCCATGCACGCACCACATACTGTGAACAAGATGCTTCCTCCACTCACTACAGGCCACACTGCAGAGCATCACACCAGCTACCCCTTATGTCAGGGCTCAGAACATACAGCACATTCCTCTCAACAGGCTGCAATTTCACTTACTGCCATCCCTGACAGTGGTCAATACTGACTAGTTTGGGAAAAAGCATAGCACCGTCTCCCTTTAGTCAGTCAGTTGAAGGTCTTTCTGAACCAGAAGTGACACTACTACCTTTGTTTGCGGTTTTTTTTTTTTTCCTTTAGAAGTACCTTCTCTTGCTTGTTTTTAAGCTTGCAGCCTGAAGACTTAATTTTCCTTTATTATTTATTAGTAAGATATGAATTATTTGCTGAACTGCGAGATCTTCTGCATTGCTTTACAGCCAGCTTTAGATGTGATGTCTCCATAAGCTTTGTCATTCCTCTCATTCTCCTCAGACTGCTTTTAAACATAAAAATACAGACAGCTGCACTGTGCCAGGTCAGTGATCCCCCTAATCAAGCATTCTGTGCAATACTGACCAAATAAAAAGATGCTCAGGCAACAGCATCAGAACACAACCCTTGAATACCTTCCACTCTCAACCACTCCCGAGTTTGCATGCTATCTTTATAGCATTGGCTTGCTTTTCTGCCCTGCTGCCTCCTTGGACACAGGCAAACCCCTAGTATTTGTCATGTCCTCGAGTGTGGAATTTCAGAGCTTAGTGACACAATGTGCAAAGAACCACCTCCTCTTGTTCTGAACCTGACACCCACCAGCTTCCTTTGGTACCACAGACACTTGGGCTCTAGTCACCCTCATAGACACCCATGATTCGGTGGACTTCTGTTTTTGAAGACTGAGCCATTTGTTAGCTATTTCAGAACAAATTCACAGTTTCTTTAGGCTCAGGCTCAAAACTGAACTACTGAGCAAAAGGACTACAACATGAACATTGTCCAATGCTTTTCTGGAAAAAATTGTAGTGGGTATTTTGTCCCTGATATTTGATCTCCTTACTCTCATTCAAATGCAACTTACAACAGATCAGTGACTTTCTTGTCCCAAGAGCAGTTGCGACACTCCTGCAACAGTTAATAAATTTGACTTTTGCATTTCAACAATCAATAACACATCTGCAAATTAAAAGTATAGTAAGAATAATTGTGCAAAGTGGGAAGCTGAAAAAATTAAACTAAAATTTTTAGAAACGGCCTTCTGTGTTGCTTTTCCACTTGGTTTTCTATTGTCTTCTCTTTGATTGGGAATTTTCCTCACCCAAAAAAACAAGCCTAAGTAACATTTTTACTGCTGGTCAGCAAAGTGAAAGTATCGAGAGCAGGAGTCATGAGGTAGACTACCAAAAAGCGCACAGGAAGAGTGGATAAAATTTACACTATTTTTTCTATACTTTTGTATACATTGTTATTTGGGCCTTTTAAAAAAAATCCGAGATCATCCTTGTCTACACCCTAGAGATTACTTTTTTCCTGGTCATTGTGGAAAGTCATGGTTGAAGCAAGTGAATTTTACGCTTAATTCCGAGGACAGGGAGGTTTATAGTCACTCTGATGTGTTCCAGGAACCAATCTCTCAGTTGTGGGCTAGCTGCAGAAGCAGTTTGTCTCTCCCATTCATTGCCCATTTCGCCAACAATGCCATTGTTCCAGTGGAATGCAGCTGTCATGAGCGGCCGTGACTGCAGAAGGTGCTCCCTCGGGCAGCCTGGGCCACCGCCATCAAGCATTGTAAAGTCTAAGACCAATACCAAAACCTTGAACTTGCCTTGGTACTCAGCAGGGTTACAGTGAAATGAGCAGAGCTTCAGGGAGATATGCTTTCAGCAGCCTGTATTAGGGAGGAGATGAATTGCTCCATTTTGCGTCAGCTTTGTAAATCTATACCATATGACTGGCTACTAAAAGTCAGTAGTCAACTGGAGCACAAGGATTTGTAGTTTCAAAAGTTATTGTGAAATTATGGGGGGAGGGAGTGGTTCAGTATTTATACAAGTGAGAGGCACAATCTGAATTCAGGAAATTGTTTAAATATAAATAAATCTGTACAATTATGCATCTATGACTCTACTGAATCCCACACACTGTTCATCCAAGAATTTACTTTAGCTTAGTGCTTAACTCCTTTCTTCAGTTCAAAAAAACAATTAGAACAGTTTTCAAAAGGAAAACATCTACTGTTCACGTGAAAGTATACATCCAAGCACAAATCTTTACATCTATACAATTATTATACCAGGATGTACAAACTGATTTTAGGAGGGCAAATCAAGCATCATTCAGAAGTAATGGTTAACCATCGGGTTTTGTAAAATTTCACAAAAAACAAGCTTTAAATCAAACAAAGTCTTTATTCACGTTGTAGAACTTCAGCATGATGTTTCCCATATTTTTCTCCTGATTCTTAGAAAAAAAATAATCTCTCAATGCACATACTCCAACCTTTACAACCTGTAAGAGATCTTACCCAATATTACCAAGAGATCTTACCTGCTACTCCTCGTTTTATCACTCCTACCAAGTTCTAACAACAATGATTTCCAAATAATTTCTCTTGTTCATCCACCCTTCCCCTACCCAACCATCTCCACCAATAATTGGCAGAATGTCTGAATGATCACAGCCAAGAACAATCACTTAAATCGTCAATCACCCATTTTCTAGCTTTCCCCCCACCGCTGACTGAAGAAATTCAAGTGAAATTAAAACATACTGCAGACAGCTCACTGGTTGTTTCTACCTTCCTTTATTTTTGTAGAACTTCTTCCATAACTAAGAGTAAGCAGCTAATTAAGCACATCATGCACTTTTGACATATCAAATTAACTGTAAGAGACCAACAAACTTACCCAAGAACATTTCTGTAAACAAATTACTGAGAATACATACAATATCAAAGCACTTTGACACACAGAAATAAAGAGGTCAGCATGATAGTAACCAGTGCCCCTCACACAAAGAAAGACCACATTGCTTCTCCTCACATAGAGCAGATTAGTCTTCCTCCAAATCATCTTGGGGGAATGGGAAATGGAATGCAGTCACCAGTCCTCCATGACTACTTGCTGCTCTATGGCTCTAACAATACTAAAGAGAAGAAACACAGAGATCACATCTCAGACTTGCATCTTCTTCCCAGTGCAAAAGTCTTTGCTTTGCTATGGAAGATTGAGCAAGTTGCAGACCAAATAAGTGGAGGAGAGAAGATCTAGTCAGTAGTAGGAAAGGCCATCATAAGTAAAGACACACACAAATCTCACCATATATAAGTAGCTCTGTCTCCATTACAAGCCAGATCCCAGAGCAGAACTCCTTTCTAGTTTTGATTCATGACTGAAGTCAGTTCTCAAGAACCAAGTCAGTAGAAGAGTATGTAATGAAAGTCGAATGTAAAAAAAAGGTTAGAAAAAGGCCAAATGTAGAAAATAAAAAGCCACACATGCTTTAGACATTAACAGGTTTCATTAGCATTTCTCCCACAAGGAGACCAGCTTAGAAAAAAAAGGTAAATATCAGTGTTATTAAACCCCTAGAAAGTTAACATGAAACCACTTCTTAATTTTAATACATAAATGAACAACATTAGTCAGTTAGGGATATGTGAGCAGGAAAGTCCAGAACTGGTCTACTGTGGAAGGAAGGAGACCCAAAAAAGAGACTGGAAACTCTAGAGGTAGAAGGCAGAAGAGAGATTAGACTGAAAAGAAGAACAGAAAGCAGAGAAACTGAGAAGGGCATTTTAAAGTGTGACCACAGACGTAAGCTGAAGGCTGACATTAACAAACCACATCATCTTGTGCTCGTCTGCTTACAACATCCCACTCTATCCCACTTTTACTTCTCATTAAATGAAAAACAAGGGAACAAGGAAAACAATGTCAGTTAAAGCTTTTTTAGAACACGGAACCCTTGCACACCGTATTGTTACAATCATACTCAAGAACCGTACCAAGCCACACTTTTTAGTAATTCAAACACTAAACTGGATTTTAACACAATCATGTGCATTGTTCTATTCCATACAAACATGTTTTTCTAACTTAATTTTCTTCATTTCATCAAATGAAACATTTCTGGAAAGGAAGCAACAAGCACTTGCTCAAGATAAAAGTCAGCAAATCTGCTCCTAGACATATATCACAGAAGGAATAAAATGCTTTTCTTTTTCATTTAAAAAAATGTATCTGACACATTGAATTCTGTAAAACAGACTGGAGTGACTTCACTGACAGAAGTATCCCAGTCTACCTGAACTTAGAGAGCAAACCTTTGGAAAGAACAGATATTTAAAAAGAAAACAACAAACCATATTTCTTTTGAAGAACTCAAAGAATGCACAATGTTGTCACACTAATATCCATTTTTCTTGTGACCAAGTGTTGCCGCAAATATATTTTTACTCTTTACCATTTGCAATGACAGAAACACTATCAATTAGTCTGATCACAGACAGCATCACTGTAGAGGACGTTTACCCCCAGCACTGAAAATTAAGACGAATACAAGCCAGAGGAGACAGCTATAGAGGAGACTAGCTTTTTTGCTTTATTACCATACTCTACAAAGCCATTATAACTTTGTGTCACACTCATCTTTCTCTGCTTTCATCCAAGCTCTGCCTTTGTTCTGGTTTAATTTGTCTTCTATTCAAACAAGTCACCACACTGGTAGAATTACTGTCTATGAACGTGAACTGAAAGAGTTGCTTTTATGGTTTGGGTTGAGGCCCATCAAGATCACCTCTAACTTCCCACCTCTTTCACACTCCTTAATTCAAGGCCTGGGACCCAGCATTGAGAAATGGCATGGTTTTAGAGTCAGCTTTTCTTGGCCCAATGTCAAGTGTTCCAGCTCTAGACTTTCTGCAGGAAGAGAGTTCACTGCACACTGAAGTGCTTTTGCTACCAAGAACCTTAAAAATGGCCAACTGGTAAAACACTTGAACCTCGCAGGAGACCTTTAAGCATCAAATGGCCCAAAGCCCCTTAACAAAAAGCTTAAGATGAGTTTAATGGAAGCTTGCTAACTGTTTTTGGTCAAATACGTCTAAAAATCTCATTTCACCCACCAGTGGCACTGTACGATAGTTTTCACCAAAGTTTTCTTTGAAATATCCCAGAGCAGAGATACCAAATCAGCTTCTCCTGGAAAGGCAGTGCTGCGAATCAACTCCACCATTTTCAGAAAGGTAGGTTAGTTTGTGGGCTTGTTCATAACTAGATCCTTTCATCCTTTTCACTTGCCTCTAGACAGCTGCCAATGGCTTGGAATTTATACTCTGGGGATGAGTAGGTACAGGGAAAGACACCATCTATCCCACTGATGATGTCACAGGGGACATCTATTGCAACACCAGAGGAAATCTGTCACAGATAACTGAGCTGTTCCTACTTCCAGCTAACCTGCGCAGCCACGTGTCCAGTCTAGGAAAATTCTCCTCCTAACAAATAAAGCAACTGCAGAATCACCAAGTTTCTCTCCATGAATGCAATTACTGAAGTAAACCATTTTCCTTGAGAACTGAAGCTGACATTACCATCAAAGATGATGGCAGAAGGCTGACATAGTCTCTGCACAATGTTCCAACAGCCCATGTGCCTCAGGGAAGGGTATACATCTAAAAAAAGTGAGATTTGAAAATGTTCCAACTTCTCCAAGACATGACTATGTCCAATATGCCCTAGAAAGCTGACTAGCAATTAGAAATTACAAGTATCATTATTCAACACACTGCTAGTTGTAAAATTTTGACTTTATCTACAGACAAAAATTAATTTGTTTACTCTATCAGGGCTAGAAAACACATACAAAACTCCCCAGGTGAACAGAACTCAGTGGCTGAAGTGGTTAATCACTGAAGTGGCTAATTCTCCTAGTAGAAGTTGCTTTTCTAAACTCCATTGATATAAAAGCACAAGACGAAAAATGTAACATCAAGTACTTTGTAACATATAATTTCAGCAAACCAATCAAGTTTTAGATGGTGACCTACAAAATGAAGAACAAAAAGACTGTGCACTAGGAAACTATTAAAATGGCTTGATTTCCTGAAGCCCCAAGCACCAGAAGAGTAATATTAAGTAAATCTACTATTTACATTTCCTTTGTTAGCACTTTGCAAAGACTCTCTGGAAGAAACGCACACTGTGGTGCAATCAATAAGGGGCATGAGATAATCACTGTGACGCCTGATACCCAGAAAACTTACAGTGAAAACTAGGTAATGATTTAATTATCATGCTATTTAGTAACAGTTTGAGTATTAGAATTGGATTTTTTTTCCAGAATTGTTTTTCAATAAGTTGATCAGCCATGCTTGTCTTTGAACCTAGCCCTACAGACTTAGGATGCAAGTGAGATGCCCTGACAGGAAAGCCAAACATGCTGCCCACGCCCACACTCTCCCCCAGAGAGGTTCCCCGCCATATAGCCGTGCTGTGAACAGACACAGAGGTGCTACCAACCAAACCGACCTCAGGATTTGTCTGCCCACCCTGAATCCCAGGCATCCTACATACTCACAGGTAAGTTGTCCCAATGCCTAAAGCAACAGGCAGGTATCTTCTTTCAGATATCACTGCAATAGGTGAATGTATCATTGCCATATAACACTGCCACGACAGACAGCCATAGACAACCAAGTCCAAACCTCTGTCAGCAAAAGAAAGTGCAGAAATCCTCCCTAGGGTGCCTCATGCAATATTAGTACAGTTCATCCAGCTGCTTGCTTATCCAACATCAGCTCAAGAGCTGTGGGGGCGGTAACTCTGGCAAAGGAAAGGCAGCAAATCGCTGAGGAAAAGTTGCATCTTCAGCCAACACAGCTGCTTGCAAAATGAGCTATCTTGCTACACTCCTAGCCCCGAGGGGCCCAGTGCATGATGACACACAGAGACCAGCCACCACAGCCATTTCTATACAGCAGACCACCAGCTAGAGCACTTGCCTAGGCTGTGGGAAGACAACATCCAGTTCCCTCCTCAACCAAAAGGGATCCAAAAAAACCCATTGCCCGCCTCCTGGGAGACAGCCAGAGCTAAGCCTATGAGACACCCATTGTATGGCAGGGAATATATTATGTACTTTTATAACAACTAGCTAAAATATACATGGATTCCTTGTAACCCTACCTGGGATCTGAGACTAGAGGGAGTGCAGCAACATCATCGAAGTTACCTCTTCTGCTACATGCTCCCACCTCTGCTGCACGTGGACTTGGGCGGACTGCAGAGCAACTGCTGAATTCCTAACTCACAGCCAACACTTGGAACGCACAATGATTTGTGTGTCTACAAACACATGCTGAGAAAATTGGGGCTGTTCAGCCTGGAGAAGATAATATTGCACGGAGATCTCATAGTGGCCTTCCAGTATCCAAAAGGGGCCTACAGAGAAGCCTGAGAGGAACTCATTGAGAGCTGTAGCAATAAGACAAGGAGTAATGAGTACAAACTGGAAAAGAGGAAATCTAGGTCAGATATTGGAAAGAAATTCTTTACTGTGAGAGTGGTGAGGCACTGGAGCAGGTTGCCCAGTGAAGCTGTGGATGCCCCATCCCTGGCAGTGTTCAAAGCCGGGTCGGATGGGGCTTTGAGCATCCTGGTCTGGTGGGAGGTGTCCCTTCCCATGGCAGGCGTTTTGGGACTAGCAGATCTTTAAGGTCTCGTTAACATTCCATGATTCTGTGAATCAGAACACATGGCTGCAAGCTGCCGCCGCTCAGGACCCGCTGTGCCACCAGGCAAAGGCAGGGACAGCATCACCTGCTGCCCGAAAGCAGATGGCCCCTCCTAAGAGGGGTAAACTGCCTGCGGGGGGGAGCTGCTCTGCACCGAGCCCGAAGCGCCCTGAGGGAGCGAGGTCGCCAGCACCGATTATTCCCGGTGGAAGAGACCCCACCATCAGTAGCGTCCACGCGCACCCGCGGCTGGCACAGGCCTCCGGAAGGTTATTTATAGCTTGGCCCGGATACGCGCTGACGTCACGGAGCGCACCGCCCCCGTGCGTCAGCGTAAGGCGTACGTAATGGGAACGTGACACACGCACGGCGCGCGGGAGCTATTTATAGCCGGGAGAAGGCGGAGAGGGGAAAGGAAAAAAAACTTTAAAAAAAGAGAAAAAAAAAAACTTAAAAAAAAAAAAAAAAGGAAAAGGAAAGGGCCGTTTGTTCGCCATCCGCACGCGCTGAGGGAGGCGGGAGGGCGCGGGGGGAGCCGCGAGTGACGGGGGCGGGGAGGCGGCGGTCGCTAGCTGGCGGCGCGCGCGGGGGGATTCCCCCTCCTCCCTCTACCCCGACCCCCCGGGAAACCCCCACCCCACCCTCCGCGGAAAATAAACGGCGTAAAAGAGCCGGTCCCCGGGTTTCCGGGAAGCGGAGCTTCTCCCGCCCGGCTCTGGCGGGGCCGCTCAGCCGCCGGAGCCGCCGCTGCTCCCGCCGCCTGCGTGGGACGAGCGGCGGGACCCGGCAGTCCCACAGCAGCTCCAGAACGCCTCCCACCGCCACATCCCGGCGCGGGGGGAGCGGGACTCCGCCGCGGGGCCGGTGAGCCCCGCGTGGGAACGGTGCCGAGGAGGTGCCGTGCTGGGGGCGCGCCGCGCCCCGGAGCGGGGGCTTCTTCATCCCCCTTTCCTTCCCAGCTTCCCAAATTTGCAAAGAGGCTTCTCGGAGCTTTTCCCCGCTCCAAGAAAAGACACGAGGGCTCTGGAATATCTCTCTTACGAGGAGAAATTGAGGGAGCTGGGCCTGTTTAGTCTGGAGAAGGGCAGACTTAGAGGGGATCTCAATGCATTTAAGCATCTCCGAGGCGGGTGCCAAGAGGACGGTGCCAGGCTTTTTCCGGTGGTGCCCTGCAACAGGACGAGGAGCAATGGCCATAAACTAAAACACAGAAAGTTCCACCTCAACATGAGGAAGAACTTCTTTATGCTGAGGGTGGTAGAGTAGAGCAGTCGAACAGGCTGCCCACGGAGGTCATGGAGTCTCCGAGCTCCCTGCAGATATTCCAAGCCCACCTGGACCCGTCCCTGTGCGACCTCCCCTAGGTGACCCTGCCTTGGCAGGGATCTCCAGCGGTCCCTTCCAAGCCGGGAGGGCCCCGGGTGTCCCGGGAAGCGGCGCGGGGACACCTGTTGGCGCCGCCGCCGCCGCCGTCACGCGGCGCTCAGCCGGGCGCGCGCGTCACGGGACCGGGCGCGCGTGCCGCCGCCGCCACCGCCGTCACCTGCCCGCGGCCCGCGGGGGACGCGGCGGGGGCAAGGGGGAGAGCCCCTGAGAAAGTGGGAAATGTTCCTCCCCGAGGCGGCCCCCGGCGAACGGTGGGGAAAAGGGGTGAAAGCAAACAGTCCCAGCTGGCGCGCCCTGAGGCTGCTCTGCCCGGGAACCACTGCTTGACTTAGTCCTGAGGGGGCTTCGCCCGCGCTCGCCACGCACGGCACGGCAAAGGGGAGCGTGTGGATTTCGCCGGGTAGGTGGGGGAAGCGGCGGCGGCTCCGCCGGTGAAGTTTAAAAACAGAAAAAAATAAATCCGAAAGCAGCGCGTGAGCAGAAATGAGAGATAAACGGAGCTTAATGGAGTGTGCTGGGGCGACACTGACCCTGCAGGTAACGTGGAGCCCTGGGGAAAAGTTTGTGCCACGGCGAAGCGATTAAAGAGCCAACCGGACAGCTAAAAAGGAATGGATCGTGAAATGTCACAATTTTTAATAAAAGCCTATTTGTGATAGTGTTTCAGGTTCTTGGCATTATTAAATACCGTGCTAGGAACAGGTATAATGAATGATAAGAAGGAGAAGCTCAGTGGTGTTACCTGTCTGTTGAAAACACAATAGTACAGCTTAATTTAAGAGCAGCAGCATGGAAAATAAAGGGAATTACCTAAACTCTTAAGAGTAGAAATACTGAAAATTTAGCTTTTACTACTTCATCAGCAAGAAAAAAAAAACAATAAAGCAGGGAAATATAATAAGGAAATATATTTAATTTAGAACAGATGGCAGGAAGCTTTTTTTCCCCCTTGCATGGAACCACAACTGTGCAGAATGATCAGTGGGGAATTTTGGTAGGGTGAAAACACCAGAGTTATTCTAGGACTCAGCACATGAAAGATTTGGTGAAGGAAAGAGAAAATTGGAATGAAAATTGCTTTTTAAATTGCCCAGAACTTTTAAATAGTTTCTCTTGCCAATTTTAACTGCAATGTGACAAAGCTTTTGCCTCATCATCCCCAACAAATTTATTACAAAAATACAAAACATATCCTAGTAAAAAACTGTTCAAACATTAATTCTCTTGCTGTGTGACGTTCCATTCCCTTCATGTAAGGCACAGAATTGAGACTGGCCAAAACTATACAGGATGATGCTGACTTTAAGTAGTCTTTGCAAAGACCTTTGCTGGTGTTCTCTGTCAGAATCACAGGAATTAAAGAGAATCTATTACAACTTTGTTCCTCTGAAAACAGGGAGGTCCTTTTACTAGAGAAACACATAGAATCGTAAAACCATAGATTGGTTTGGGTTGAAAGGGACCTTAAAGATTATCCAGTTCCAACCCCCTTGCCATGGGCAGGGAGAGCTTCCACTAGACCAGGTTGCTCAGAGCCCCTCCAAGCTGGCCTTGGACACTGCCAGAGTTGGGGCATCTGTGCAGTGGTGAGCAACTCCAATGATTTTCAGTTCCACTGTAGTGCTTCCTGTTTGCCTTTGCGATACTCAAGCACTCAGAGGGTAACTTAAGCAAGCAGAAGAGGAGGCATGGAATCTCTCTTCTCTGCCATTCTCCCCCTTATGTCCATCATTGAGACACATATCCTTTCAGTAATTTTGGATCTCTGCTCAAAGTGCCCCAGAAGCAGTGATGGTTGTTTTCTAAAACTGTATTTAGATGGGTTTGACTTTCACTGCTTGGTATTTCAAACTTTTTGCTATTCAAACCACATCACTGTCTCATACAGTACTCCACCTGTAAGTTTTTGCGTAGCATGCAATTATAATGTGAGACTGTCAAGTTCCTTGCCCCCTTGAAATGGGAGGGAACGGTCAATTTTCAAGATTGACTTTCCAAGACATTTCCAAGCTCAAATGCTTTCCTGAAGAGTCTGAGGCAATAGCATCCCCTTATGCCTTCCTCACAGCTTTTTCTGCAGAAATGGCAGCAGGCTCCTGCTCTTTGGTAGAAGAGTTAAGCTTCCCTAATGACCTGGTTTTGGCTGGGAAGAAGTTAATTTTCTTCCCAGTATCTGTAATAGTGCTGTGTTTTGGATTTAGGATGAGAATAATGTTGATAACACACTGATGTTTTGGTTGTTGCTGAGCAGTGCATACACTAAGTTAAGGACTTTTCAGTTTCTCGTACAAACCCACCGGTGCACAAGAGGGTGCACAAGAAGTTGGGAGGGGACACAGCCTGTACAGCTGACCAAAGAGACATTCCATACCATATGGCATCATGCTCAGCATATAGAGCTGGGGGAAAGCTGGCTGGGGTGCGCTGCTTGGGAACGGGCTGAGCATCGGTCAGCAGGTGGTGAGCAATTGCACCGTGCATTGCTTGTTTTGTATATTCTAATTAGTGATGGTGGTAGTAGTAGTAGTAGTAGTAGTACTTTCCCTTCCATTTCTCTCGTATTAAACTGTCTTTATCTCAACACATTAATTTTACTTTTTTCCCCCCAGTTCTCTCCCCCATCCTGCTGGGGGAGGGGAGGGCGATGGGAAGTGTGAGCCAGCGGCTGTGTGGTGTTTAGCTACCTGCCAGGTTAAACCACAACACCTAAGCAGCACACCTGTGCTCAGTGCACTTTGCTCCTTTTGTTTGTAAGTTTGTTTTGGCACTCCTCACTCCCACCATCTCCAGAGGGCTGCACAGAGCAGCATGTGTAACACAGCTCCAGGGATGACATTTCCAGCCCGCAGTGGGCTGCGGCAGCCATGACTTGCCAGTTTCATTCAAGTTTGGATTTCAAGATGATTTTCACAACCCCAAATACTAGACTCTGAGCTCATCACCCTATTCCTGGAGCCAGGGCTGTAAGTTCAGGCCTAGAGTGCATACAACACGATTTGTTCTTTGGTATAAGGGCAGGGGGGAGGAAAAGGAACTGATTTCATCAGCTCACTCTAACAGCGTATCTCAGCTGATTCAGAGACGCCAGAAGGTTTATACATGATTGAAGAAAGCTGATGCTTAAACTCTCTTAACCTGTGACGTGATACTAGTGTCCACTTCTGATCTTTAAGATATGATAAGCCTGAAAGAAATAGTCCAGATCCTCTCAGGTAAATGATTCATTTCTTTATATAAGAGGAAAAAAAAGGAATCATTGCTATTGAGAGGTCTGAGGCCTGTGCATTAGTAAGACATAAACAATAATAATAATTAGCTTTCATTTATGTGCCTTTATTTCCTAAACTCCCTGTTGTAATTTTACAGATGGGGAAACAGAGCAGAGGTAAATGGAGTTCTACAAAGGCACAAGCCAGGACAGAGACGAAGCAAAAACCAAACCCAGACAGTCAGTTGCTTTGGCAGCTGAGATTTCCCACTCCTCTCCTCAAACCCCTTATCCTACGGCAGCTGAAGAAGTGCTACCCCTTGGTTCTCGGAAATGGGCAGTTCGGATAGCACAGGAGTGAGAAGGCAAAGAGACAAGCAGGGAAATAGTAGGAAAGAGAGCAAATGTATTCCAAGCAGAGGTGAGAGAGACAGTAAATGAAATGCATTGCTTGGTGACATAGGTAAATGATTTGGAGATCATTAGGAGCAAAACAAACAGGGTAACCAGAAAGACAAAGTAATAAAAAGCAGATGAAATTGAAAAGGTTCTGCTCACAGAAAGATATTAGGAAAAGTAAATAAATAACAAGTTGATGTTTTTGAGGAGCTATCCTTTGTCAGCACAAACAGAAGGTCTGCCAAAAAGGCAATGCCTGCAGAACAAGCCTAAATTATTATCTGATCTAAATTATTATTTTCTTTACAGTTGTGTTTGTGTAGTACTCCATGTGGTAAGTAAAGAGACTCCTTCTGAGGAATAAAGATTCTCAATCCAGTCAAGAATTAAATTTAGAAATTAAGGGCTCAAAAGGAAGCCATAAAAATAAATTACAAAATAATAATGATAATTGCTATTATTTTATTAATTGCCATTATTTTACTACTTAAAAGATGGAGGGGGAAATGTTAGTTTTTATTAAAAATATTAACTAATTATTAACTTATATAATTTTATGATATTTTTAAAATATTATAAACCATCCCATGGCCTTGATCCTTTTTTAAAATCCATCTCTCTGTAATAAACATTACAGTCTTTGAGATATTTGCCTAGGGTAAGATGAGCTTGAGCTTTTTTTATTTTCTTCCCCTCTCTAATTTTTCTTTAAGTGAGCACAATCAAGTAAGATTGTCCCTTTGAAAGTATCAAGGCCAATGCAAAATGCAGTTCTTTTGTATCCATTATAAATCCAGTTTAAAGCTGCTTCATTATTACATAATTAATGTACTTAATTTAAGATCCCTCTGAATGCTCCTTCATCTCCTTGTTTAAAAATCTGCTATGCTTGCATGTCTGAACCTTGTCTGGTCCTGGCTTCTCCCATTCCTAATCAGCTCTTACGTAGGCAGCAGGAATTATGCTCTCAACAGCCCCTCTGCTTAATATGATCACAGTTCAGTCTATGGGTTTGTCTAACAGGCAATTGTTCTATTTGTTCATATGTGACCTCCTTTACTTTTAATTTTGGATCTCGACAAGCAAGAAAGAATCGTCTATTGTCTTACAAGCCAGGCAAAGTGAACAGGCTGAGTCAGTCCAGGAATATTCAAGCCTCCCCATCTGTGGTATTGCAGAATTCCAGGGCAATTCCACCAGTTGGTGGAGCTTCTGTCTGGGAAAACAGAGCTATTGTGAACAAAGCATACTGTGCATATTTCTAACATTCATAAAAGACTGGGTTTGAATCATTTGAATCTTTCTCAAAATTTCTTCCTTTGAGGCAAAAATTTCCAATGCATGGCCTCAATCCAGTTATAGTCATTTGGAAAATCTGAGCGTAAACCACACGACCATTTCTTCAACTAGTTGTGAAAAGAAAAGATAAACTTTTTGACTGTAAAAGTGTGACAGCAGGCTAGATTAGATTGAGACTTAATTTAGTCAAGACTACGACTCAGTTTTGGCAAGGGGTGGGCTAAGATATACCTTCTCCTCTTCCCCATCATGACCTCTATTTGACAAGGACAACTTTCAAGCAAAGGAGGTGGAATAAGTTCCTCTTTCAGTTTGGAAACACAGCAGTGATAAACTGGGTGTCCTGACAACCTGTTGTAGCACGCTACCTCACATCTAGAAACTTGCTGGCCTAACCACGTAAGGCAGCTGAGGCAGAGCTGCTGTTCTGGGCTATCAAACTCAGCTAAGTGTCATTTTGACCAGGATCACGTCCTGTTTTCAAGACTTTAATCGCCCCGATCAGCGCCAGAAACTGTTACATTTATTTTCTGAATTTTCCTCTGAAGGGCAGGATTCTGACTCAGACCTAAATCCAATGATGTTTTAGGATGACCAGCTTAAAAACTGCAGTGTATTTTATAGTGTCCCATCCCCACAAATTCAGAAATCCAAATTAATCACCTAACTCTTCACATGCTTGCAGGGTGAGAAAAGGATACAAAACAGACTTACTGCAACAAGTTGGTACGGGCTATATCCCAAATCCCACCCTCTGGAGCAAGGATACATAGTTTAGGACTGCAGGAAATCTCAGAGTATTAGAACCCTACCTTGAAGATGCTCACCTGTGAGCTTTTTCAAAGACAGACCTGGGAGGAGGTGGGTACTATCTTCTGTTGGCTCTGTAGCTTTTTCAGTTACACCACTTCCTAGAAAACAGAAGAACTGTGATTCAGCTCCTTTCTCCCCTTTAGGAGACTCATATCCACGTTAACCTTTATGTGAGAGAATGGCCTCATCACCAAGTTATTGGTTGCCTAGGAAGGTATGGAGGGGAAAAGGAGCTTTTACATAGAAATTGTGCTCAGTCAGGCAAGAAAGTTCGCTTAAGGCCATGATAGTATTTTTATACTATAGGTGTGTAATATGAAACAACACAAGCCATACTTGGAGAAGGAATGGATAGGCAGATCTCCTCCATCCCAGCAGACAGCCTGAAGCACTAGACTACAGTGCTTGCACACAAACCTGAAAGTGGCTTCACCACTTCAAACAGGTGGGTGAGATACCACCCAGAATGATGCAGGGACTACAGCAATCTCCTGGGAGGTGGGGAATGTAGGTTGAGTTTCCCCATCCCCAACCCTCACCCCCTGCCCCAGACAAACTATGTGAATGGATGTTCTATTTTCTGTGCAAGTGCTCAAACTACTGAGCTATTGTGTAATTTGGATGCACCAACTGATTCCTCTTTTGGGTTTTTCCTAGAAGGTGGCATTTAGGCAGAGGAACGGTTGGTTTCTACATCCTGGAGGAAGATAGAAAATTTTATAAAGAAAACCCCCAGGGGATACTCTTTGCATAGGAGGTTAGACTAGGTGTTATTTTTGTGGCACTACTGAATCTATCACAGAATGATTTGGGTTGGAAGGGACCCTAAAGATCATCTAGTTCCAACCCCTGTGTCATAGGCAGGAAACCTTCCACTAGACCAGGTTGCTCAAAGCCCCATTCAGCCTAGTCTCAAATATCTTCAGGGATGGGGAGTTCACAATCTCTCTGGGCAACCTATTCCAGTGCCTTGGCATCTTCACAGTAAAGAATTTCTTCTAATCTCAACCTGCCCTTCTGCAGCTTAAGGCCATTCCCCCATGTCCTATCACTGTCCAATTTAGGGGCCTTCAGATAGACGGCAGCTGATCAGGATTTCTGGATTGCATTTTTTGACTTGGGTATCCTGTGGTAAAAGCCTAAAACCAGTGACATTTTCATTGCCTTGACCCCAGAAATTTGCAGCCTAAAGACTGGCCTGGACTGTACAAGTTCTGGTCTTGGGGAAGCCAGCTGCAAATTCTGATAAGGAGTTGTCATCAAGTTAGTTGGCCATAAATGCAAATGCATGGGTGGGCACTGAAACCCCTCAGCCTCTCCACACTGTCTGCTCCCAGTGCCCCTGTGTAACCATCAGTCTCCCCAGCTCTGGCAGCACCCACCAAATGTCACTTGACAATCTTCCCCACTTCCCGGAGCTTTATTTCTCCAAAGGCCTCCTTCACATTGCAGCAGGCTTCCCCCCCTTGTTGCAGTGCTTTGTTTTATTATCCTGAGTTATCCAGTAAGCCCCGGGAGCGACATCCGCTGGCCCTCACTCCTGCACCATCGCCTCCAGCGAATCAGCGAATCAAGCTGTGTACGCATCAGTTAGACAATTTGCCCTGTGTTGTTCCTGGCCCCTTATCTCTCCCTCCGCCTCGGTGTTTATGCTTAATAATTGGGAGTTCCTTGCATGAAGAACTTCCTCTTCGCCGCTTGGGAAGCGCACGGCATATAGTGAGTGACCTCTTGCGTCACAAACAACTGCAGGACAGCAGACCGTGCTCTCCCCAGAGGGAACTGCTGCCTGGCTGAGCGCCGCTGCCGCTGAGCACCCGGCTCCCTGCGCAACACTCGCATCTCCCCGAAGCGCGTAGCGCTCTCAACGCCACTTTCTAATCATTTTCTCCAAATATCCCGTTTCCTGTGTAGCAGTTCTTTAAATAGCGCCTCGAAGATTATTTTAAAGGCTTTCAAAACACTCTTGCCACCGGTTTTGGGTTTGGAGTGGGTTTTGTTGGCTGGGGTTTTTTTTTAGCCTTCTCGCATGACGATATTTTCACGTCGTGGGAGACAGGAACAGCTCGAGGAAGCTGCGAAGTTGAACGGAGTGCTCGGGGGAGGAAAAGCAGGAGGGGGGAGGCAATACTGTTTCTAGGACCGTCGACCTGGCACCGACGTTTTGTTCTCGCACGCGCTCTCAGTGAGGAGCTGCGAGTTTCAGGATGACGGTGGGGCTTTAATCCTCCTGGGGGTAGCCCGCTTGGAGGGGGGTGAGTGGCCCCGGAGGGCAGAGGCGCTCCGCGGAGTCCCTTTCCCAGCAGAGAGGCTGAGATGCAAAGGAGAAATGACAGCATGGAAAGCGGAGTATTTTTATCAGGGCCGGTGCCCGGGGTGAGCGGTGGGCGGAAAGTGCCACCCTCTCTCTCTCTCCCTTCCCTTGCCCTCAGCCGCCCACGCCGGCAGCGGCATCAAAGGGAATCTCCCTTGTCGCGGCATGTCAGCACCGAGGATGAGCGCACCGGCCCGTCATGGCATTTTCGCTTCTCCCGGCGCTTACTCAACAAGAGGGAGGGGAGGGAGGGCTGGTTTGGAGGGGGGGCGGGGGGAGGACTCCCAACCAGCGCCGCTCCTGCCATGAGGTCACCGCGGCGCTATGCGCCGTGCCCGCCGCCGCCCCTGCTCCGCTCCGTTGCGTCAGGCAGGGGGTATCCCCGCCACGGCCGGCCGAGCGGGGCATCCCCGCCGCGGAAACACCGCCGGCGGGGGGGTGCTCCTGCCTCCAGCTCCTCCGCCACCCTCCACCCCTCACCCTCCAGCCCCCCGCTGCTCCAGCGCAGCGGGCGCTTGGCCGCGGCTCGGGAATGTCGACAGTGGTTGGCCGGGTGGGGCAGGCAGGGATGGGATGGGGATGGGATGCGATGGGATGGGATAACAGCACGCTGCACCGAGGTAATCGTCCCGAGCAGGCCATGCGGAGGGGAAGCCCAGCCGCCAAACGCGGCCCGACACGCCTTTTTTAGGGGGGAGAGTCGGGTGAGACGGCCTCCGACAGCGTCCTACAGCGGCTTTTCCTCTCCGGAGGAGCTGCCAGAGGGGTGTTCGGGTGCTTGTCGGGATCCCCCCCGTGCTCTTCCCCGCACTCCACCCCCTGCGCAGAGGAAGCCGGGCGGGGGCGTGGCCCCACGACAATGGGACTCGCCGGCGCTATAAATACCCGCCCGCATCTATATTTGGTTTGGCCGGATCACAACCCGGGAAGGAGGGGGAGAGTTGGGGGGGGTTGTGTGTGCCAAAAATAGCCCCGTGCACCCGCCCGCCGCCGCCGCCGCCGCCACTCAATGGGCCGTGGCCCCGCCCCCTCCCCCGCGCGCGATCCCGAGCGCCCCGCGCGGGGCCCGGCGGCGCTAAATTTAGCAGCGCCGCTTGCGTCAATGACGCGGCCGCCGTGCGTCAGCCCCGCCGCGCCCCGCCCCGCCGTGCGGGGCCCGCCGCGTCCTGTGCGTGGATTGGCCGCGGCGGCGGCACGAGGGTGGTGACGTGGGCGCGCGGGCCGGGCCCCGCCGGGGGCCGGCGGCGGCTGCAGGGGGAGCGCGGCCGCGCGGGGAGCCCGGCGGGATCCCCCGCGGGGGGAGCGGGGCCTGGCAGCGCCGCCGGCATCGCCGGCAGGCAGGGAGGGAGGGGGGGACGCCCCGGCGCCCGCGAGGGGACGGCGAGCACCGCCTCGGGAAGAGGATCCCGGTCTCGGACGCGACCGCGGGTCCGCGGCGTCCGCCGAGTGCTGTGCGAGCCCCAGCTTCGCCTCCCGGGCTCCGCGGCTGTGCCGGTGGCGGGCCGGTGCATGGAGAGGCAAAGCGAAAGTGCCGCCGCCGGTCGCTCCTCCTCGGGGCGGCGGGCGCCTCGCCCGCCCCCGGCCCCCGTCCGTCGAGACAGCTCGCCTGGCGGAGCCCCTCCGTGCGAGGCACCGCCGCGGCACTGGCCGGCTGCCGGCACTGGCCGGTGACAGCCGCGGCCATCCCGGCTGCCGGCAGCGGATGTAAACACGGCACCGGGCAAGGCGGCGGGCGGCCCATCCGCCCCAAGCCCGGTGCCCCGGACAGGCACACGGACACAGGTACACAGACTGACAGACACAGGTACACAGACTGACAGACACAGGTACACAGACTGACAGACACAGGCACACACGGGGGGGAGCCCGGACGCTCTCAGGGCCGCTCGCACGAGTGACCGCTCTGTGAGCGGCACCTCCCCGCAACCTGCTCCTTGCTCCTGCGCACTGGAAAGTTTCGAAAGAAAAGAAAAGAAGGGGGGCGAAAAGGAAAAAAAAATGGTAGAAGTGGGAAAAATAGGCGGAAAGAAAGTAAGAAAAAAAAAGTAAAAAAGTAAAAAAAAAACGCAAAAAGGTAAAAAGTGAAAAAAAAGTGAAAGAAACCTTTAATAATTCATACTGAAACAGCAACTAAGTAACCAAGCAAAGCTCTTCTCATTTGAGCCACTTCAGTAAAGATATATTAACGTTGTTATTGTCATTATCATAATAATAACAACAACAATAATAATAATTATTATTATTATTAATATTTGACTTCGGAGCGACTCGCCAGGCTGTGGCAGGCTGCCGGCCCCGAGGCGGCCGGCCGGCCGGCCGGCTAACCCCGTCCCGCTGCCGGCAGCTCTGCCGGCGGCTCCGCACCTCGGCGCGGCTGTGCGCGGCTGTGCAGGGCTCGGCGCGGTGCGGCGGGAGCGCGGCGCACACACTGGGGCGGGGGGGGGTCAGTAGCGTCAGGCTCCCATGGCGTCACTATTGACGTTTCGCATTCCAGCCGCTCTATGGAGAGGCCGCTAGGGCTCCTCTCACATAAATGACGTTCAGAGAGAGGGAGCGGGAGAGCAGCGCAGAGAGGCGCCTCCGTCCCCTCTCTCCGGCGCAGGCACACGCGCACCTCGGGGCACTCGCACCGGGACACGGGCACAGGTCCCGGCCCGGCTCCCGCCGCACACACACACAAAGGCACATCGCGGCGGCGGCGGCGGCGGCCGCTCGGCATCCCTCGCCCGCCCGCCTGTTCACTCCCTCCCTCCGCCCGGGGACGGGCTCCTGGCTCCTCAGGCTTTTGCAATCCTTTTCCATGCCTCGGGATAACGCACCCTCCGGACCTGCAGCTACCGGGAGTCTGAGGGATTTTGTGTCTCGGGTCCTGCCGCTGGACAGCGCCTACACGCGCCTTTAAGGAAGCGGGCACCTACAAACTAGATGTAAAGACGGAACCTCCACAGCAACCGAGTACGTATGCGAGTGAGCGGGAGCGGCTACGGGAGAGGGACAACGCGGCGTGTCCCCACTCCGTGAAAGTTGTGCCGCCGGGGTAGATAGATGCTGGGGAGATGCCGGCGGCGGGCGATGCGGCTCAAGCCGACGCGCTGCCGTGCCGGGCTCTCGCTGAAACTTTTCCCTCACCTTCCCCCCCCACGTCCCCCATCCTCCCCGTGGATGCTCATTTGTCGCTCGACTTCCGAGACTCCCTGCCGGCTCGGCAACTCCCGTCGTGCCCGGGGCACCGCTGCCCCTCGGAAACGGGAGGGCTGTGGTTGAGAGGAGCGGGAGCCGGAGCCGGTGGTACTAGGGTATTTCTGCTAGTTGTTGTCATGGAAATGATGCTGCCGGCGGCGGCGGGGAGTTTACAGCGCCGGTGATGAATGGCAGCAATTTGTCTCTTTCCTTTAGCCGCGCTTGGGAAATAGGTGGTTCTGTTTGCACAAGTTCAGCTGTCTAATGGGGACGGCGGGGCAGGTTGAGCATATCGCACTTTGGGAGTCAGCAGCCCCCCTCGGCAGCCCGAAGAGCTCGCCCAAGAGGTAATTGCTGGAATGTGACATATTTTATTGAAATGAGTTGGGATGTTTGCTCGGCACGTCTGCCGGGCATCTGCTCCTAGGAAATGTACATTTTTCCCTTCGGAGGTCAGGAGCGGTAACGAGGGACCGCGGTGCCCCAGCACGGGCGGCACCGTGCGGGGAGGCTGGGCTCCGCCGCCGCTGCCCCGCTCCCTGCCCCAGCGGCGCTTCTCGCCTTTGCCTTCTCGCCTTAATAGCTGCGAAAGAAGTTTCAGTCTTGGAAAGAGGCGACAAAGCGCGGGCGCTGGGTTGTGATATTATGTCGGGGGACGGTTATCAGGGCAGCATTATCGCGATACTCTGTCCCGGGCGGAGATGCGGCTCACCTTAGCGCGGCTACTTAAAAACGCTGTTACTTAACTCGCAGTTTTTGGATACGATGGATTCCGTGCGAGGATATTTCCCAGGGAAAGGGCGGAAAACGCTGTTTTATGTGGGGAGTCTGGTGTGTTTGGATAGGATTTTTTTCTCCAAGAAAAAAAAAGTTTGAGAATGAATCGCTAACTTTTATCCAAGCCGCTTCACTCGATTACATTCTTCGTCCTATTTTTCTCTCCTCCGTGGAGACCGTTGTACGCTGGAGTCAAGCCCCAATAAAAAACAATGGACTAAACCAGACCAGACGGTTTCTTCGGAGGTGAATCTCACCCGATCTCGTGGATATTTGCTGGAGTGACCGTGCGGCTCGGGGCGATCCCTCCCCCATGAAAAAAAAAAAAAAAAAAAAAATCGCCAGCTAACCGGCGGTGGAAATCGAGCTCGAAACTTTTTAATTGAATGGAGCTTCCCCCTCCGCAGTCCCTCCCGGGTAAATGAAGGTTTCGAAACTCGCCTGAAGAAGTCACAATCACAATGGAGTATTTCACGGTTTCCTCCTCGTATTACAGGGTGGGGAGGGGTGTCACTCGGGGCTGAATGTAAAGTGCATGGAGGAAGAAAAGAGCTTTGACAAGGGTAGTTATTTCCTCGTAATTTACAGCCCTTACGGCCCTGCGCTCCTGGCTCGAGCGGCGGCAGCCCGGAGGGGTGCTGCGTGGTTAAAAGCGCAGCGAGTGTCTCTAGGTAACCGGCGGCTCAGGGGGGGCAGAGGAGCCCTAGGGCGCTCCGCGCCGAGCGGGAAGCCGCCTCGCAGGAGCTCGGGAGGGAACAAAACCCTCGGGAGAAAAAGGGATGAGCTGACAGGCACTTAACATCCCGGGAGCTGGCGGGGGTTCAAAGGCGAGGGGCGCGGGGAAGGCAAGAGAAAGACTAGGAGAGAGAGAGAGTCGCCGGGGAGCGGCTCCCGTAGGCAGGGGCCGGCGCGGCCGCGCATCTCTCGTGCTGCCGCGGAGCCCCGGCCGAGCTCGCAGGATCCAGAGGGTCGGGAGTAGGCGGCGGGGCTGCGCTCCCGCCCCCGCGCCCGCGATGGAGGAGCGGAGCCCGGAGACACCGTGGATAGCCGGGATGTCAGGGTAACCACGTCTGGCCGGTACCTTGAATAGAAACTTCCAGCCTGCTTCCACACCCGGTCCCTGCCCCCCAACAAGAGAAAGTTCTCGCGGGAAAGTGGACGCTCGGGGATGATGCCCCGCTTGTTGTAGTCACTCCGCCCCGGGTTGTCCTCTTGCCTTCCCCAGGCTCCTCGCTCGGAGAACAAACTGCCGACTCCGTTGTCCCAGCCCGGTGCTCTCTGCCTTTTGTGTGATGAGGGAGCGGGAGCCGGCAGGAACGCGCTCACGGTCCAGCTCCCCCTTCCCACCCGCGGGGCGAGGTGGGGGGTTGCCGTGCGAGCGCGGGGGAAGTTCCCCCGTGTCCCCCCGGGGCGCCTCGCCGGGGGGGAGGCGGGGGGGCGCCCCTCTAACCCCCTGGGCTCCGCCACCCCCTGACTGTGCCTTGTCTCCCCGCCGCCGGCGGACAGAGCCCGGGTCGGAAGAGCGCCCCCCGCCCAGGCCAGGCCCCGGGCCCGCCCCCGCAGAGAGGTCCCAGCCGGCACCCACCCCGCCGCCGCCGCCGTCCGCCGCCGCCTCCGTCCGCACCTCCAGCCCCACCATTCAGCGCGCAAGATACCCGCCAGGTAAGCTGCCGACCCGGGGAAGGAGAGGGAGGATGGAGAGAAGGGAGGGGTTGCGAGAGCTCCTGCCGAGGCCCCTACCCTTCCCAAGTCTCTCTGGCATCATAGGACCCCGACGTCGCGGGGCGTTTAAATCCCAAAAGGATGAAGGAAGAGCCTGCCTTTCGGCACAGCGCTTTTGGCGATGCCGTGCCTGGGCACGCGGGGGTTGCAAGCCCCCCGCCAAAGACATGCCAGATTTAAGGGGAAGATGGGTGGGAGTGCTAGTGTCCTTTTGAGGAGCCCAGCTTGCCTGGCGTTAAACTGGGCACCCCTTACCTCAAGTTCTCGAAAAGATAGCAGAATAGTGTGTTAATAGCTCCCAGTGTCCCTATCCCGATTCTTTTACCCATTCATTTGGGCTTTGATGACAGGTTGCTGTTCAGTGCACCTCTCGTGGGGCTTTTTCTCTCTTTTTTTAGTATTGTTGGATAAAGAAGATAAAAAACCCAGGTTATTTGCTGCTGCCCTAAGTGGAAAAGTAGGGGTTAGAATTAGTCAAGTGCGCTGGCAAAGAGTGAGGTAGGAGGAGTCCCACAGAGCCAGGAGAGACCAGACCTTTAGGTTAGGAATATTTTTTTCAGTCCTCAGACCAGACTTGTGTTAGACTTCTGTTTTTTCACTCCACTTTGCACAGAATTCAGTGACATAACCCTGTTATGCTCAGAAAAATACAGGGAAAAAAGGCATAATGATCTGTTTCCCTGAACTCCTGCTCACTTTGTGAGCTAGCAAAAAAGCCTTATTCCTTCATAAAGCCGTGAATCCACATGTCCACTTGTCACATTGTCTGTCCACTCACTCAGTTGTGTTCCTCAGTCAGTTTTTAGTGGAGGGGTGTGGAAAGAATTTCTTTCCCTTTTTATTTGATTAAGCACTAATCACTATGTTTTAACAGACGGTCCTTAAACTAACAAATGATAGTGATAGGACTTGCCAGGAAATGTGTGTGCGTGGAATGGCATGGACAGAAATTGATAGGGAAAAAAAGAGAACAGTAGAATAATATATAAATAACGTTGGGAGGCAAGGCTTGGGAAGGGGTCGTCTGGCTTTTTTCTTCAAGCTTTTGGATTTATGAGCAGGAAGGTCTTAATTCAGGAAACAGCAACATTTTTTTCTCATTTTTTAATGTTTTCTTGAGAAGAAGAAAGATCTAGATGGTTTGTGACAGCATGATAATTGAAATCTGGTACTTAGTTTAAATATGTTTATCTGCAAAATGGGCAGGAAAGAATTAAGAGTTGATTTAACACAAATTATTTGGATTCCTGCATGCCAGACTCAAGTGAATATTTTAAAATTGTAAGTGAAAGGAGTTCTTAAAATAATGAGGAAAACCTCATTATTTTCAAGGCAGGTTTGTTGTTTTTTTTAGCATGAATTACTTCTCAAGTACTTTTGGAATATAAATTACCATGATTAAGAAGAGATGAACTGCACTTAATTTTGATATACATTTTATCCATATTTACTTTTCTCTTTGTGAGAAAATTTATACTAATTGACGCATTTTATTCCTCTGCTTTGGAACCAAAATACACAACACACTTTTAATTTGGGTTGAAATTATTGAATCTCACAGTGTTTAGTCAGGCAAACCTCAATGAATTGCAGAACTGGGTCCATTATTTCCTGTGACCAGCAAATGAAATAGCAGACCAGTAGGAAATGTAAAAGAAAAAAACAATCAGATCTTTATAGCCAGGCACTGTGCTGCTTCAACCATCCCAGCTATCAGTGAACCGCATTAACTTTTATGACTAATGGATAAAAACAACTCTATTAGTGGCCTCAATCTTGCTTTCCCATAAAAACAGCAATACCACATACATTTTATCTTACATTTTTGCAAATTTAAGGATACGTTGTACTTCCCGCTTTTTTAAGGAGAACATTCTACTATGGATAAGCCTTAAAACTACTAATTAGACAGCAACCTTCAATTATTAACTGACCAGAAATATTCTTCAAAGGCCCAGAGTTGAGTAAGCAAAATTGATCCTTGCAAGTTGGGAGTAGCAAACCCTGTGATTTGAGTAATTCCTCTGATATGCGCTACAGATGCTTCTTCTTTTAAAATAAATATAATTTTTAATATTATGCATTTGA
This sequence comes from Corapipo altera, assembly GCF_003945725.1. Classification (NCBI taxonomy): domain Eukaryota; kingdom Metazoa; phylum Chordata; class Aves; order Passeriformes; family Pipridae; genus Corapipo; species Corapipo altera. The sequence continues at coordinate 2,042,011 of NW_020884888.1, forward strand.
TAATCTCATTTACCCTTCACGAAAATTTTACAGCATGATTGCACACATACTGAGATAGATTTAGAGTCATAAACTCTTCATTTTGCTTATCTAATTCTCATTGACACCTATGTGTATTAAGCAGCAGATGTAGGGCAGCTTGAGATGGATTCTTCTCTCACTGACACTGGTATAAAATTGAGTTTCTCCTGTGACCGGATGAGAGCAGGCTCCCTAATACCTAATGCTTAGTCGATCCCTGATGCATATTTCTTGTTGAAATGCAAAGGCTCGAGGCTAATTTACATGCCCTCTGTCCAGGTGAGAATGGGAGCTGGATATCTTAACTGAGCTCGGAATTGTGGGAGAACTTCTAGGAAACAAGTTGGTGAGGGCCCAGGCCATGGCTTTGGTGCTCTGGGCTTGTTGTTAACGTCCCCCTTTGCCCTTGCAGATATGCCCTGTGTGCAAGCGCAGTATAGTCCTTCACCACCCGGTTCAAATTATGCATCTCAGACCTACGCGTATGGCTCGGAGTACAGCTCAGACATCATGAACCCTGACTATGCCAAGCTGACCATGGACCTGAGCAGTACTGAAATCACTGCCACTGCCACCACCTCCCTTCCCAGCTTCAGCACCTTTATGGAGGGTTATTCTGGCAGCTATGAGCTCAAGCCTTCCTGCCTCTACCAAATGCAATCTGCCTCCTCTGGCCAGAGGCCCCTCATAAAGATGGAAGACACCCGGCTGTCCCCATACCAGCCCTCACTGCCCCCATCCACAGATGAGGGGATGCCCAGCACTTCCATGTACTTCAAGCAATCTCCACCCTCCACTCCCACCACACCCGGCTTCCCCGCTCACCAGAGCCTGTGGGACGAACCTCCGCTGCAGCCCACGCAGACCTGCCTGCCTCCTGGCCACCTGATGGACGCCACTCCCATGAAGACCGTGCCTCCACGCTTCCCTCTGTTCCACTTCAAGCACTCGCCTCCGCACACTCCGTCTGCGGCCGCCCACATGTGCTATGACCCTGCCTCCCTGAGCCTGCCCCTGGGCTCTGACAGACCCACTGCCAGCCAGGCTCCCATGGAGGGCCATTCCTACGGGCTCCACCTGGCCAAAAGACCAGCCTCCTTAGCCTTCTCACCGCTCGGCCTCAACGCAGCCACCTCCAGCCTGATGGGTGAGAGCAGCGGAAGTGGCAGCAGTGGCCTCCCGTCTCCACCCAGCAGGAGCTCTTCGTCTGGGGAAGGCACCTGCGCTGTCTGTGGAGATAATGCCGCCTGCCAGCACTACGGGGTGCGGACATGCGAGGGCTGCAAGGGCTTTTTCAAGGTGAGAGTTCCGCCGTTCACTCCCCTCCCACTTCCCCCCAACTCACTTCCCTCCCCACCTGCCCCTGCATGCTCCTGGTCCTGACCTGGTGGTTCAGGGGCACTGTGTGTTAAAACTCAGGCCCCCCAGCAGGGTGGAATGGTCACCCCCCCAAAGTTTTTGAAAAAGGCCAAAGCAAGCTCTCTGTAGGATAAAAGGATTAGCCAGTTTTAGCCGAGAAAAGGACATGGCAGTGAGCTGGGCAAACCATATCTCTGGCCTGGCAGCATCCTTCAACAGAGCACGGGTCGCCCCTGTCTGAGCTATAAACCGCTTTTATTCTGTAATGAAACTACCTGAAGTACATTCAACCTGGGTTTTACTCACTCACCCAGTCCAATTAAACGTTGTTTTTCAGTGAGAAAAGAAACCCTGAAAGCGTAGAGTCCACCGGATGTTTTAGGTGATGGCAGCAGTGCCCTTTGTTGCCCTGGGGCAGTTGGGGTGAGGAGGGCTGCAGGGTGGGTCAGCACCAGGAAGAAACTGGTTTTACACATGGGACAAACCCAAGCACTTCTAGTTGCATTTGGTTGCTGCCTCGTTGTTACCCTTCAGTTCAGGAGCCCAGTGAGCCCTCACCAGTGGAAAGCTGATTGCAGAGCAGTGACTAAGCACCACACAGAGTCCTGGTGCCTGCTCTGCAACGAAGGCAGCTTTGCAGCTGAATAGCAACACAAATAACTTAAAGCAGTTTCTCAGTAGAAACTTTGTGCTTACATTTTTAGGAGTTGAATGCACTCTTTTGCTCCTAGATTTGGGTGCTTTGTAATTTCCATTCAGCAATCTGAGCTCAGATTCCACCAGTATTTTCAAAAATGGCTTAAGTGAAGGGCTTGGGATAGACTTTTGGTAGAATGGTTCTGGGCAGCAGGTTTAAGATTTGATACATTTGGGTTTGATTTGGTACATTCCTTCCTGCTAAGATATCAGTCATGCCCCTCTTGTGGTAAAAGATACAACAGGGGAAAAAAACCAGTCCCAAAATATTTGTGGGGAGGGTTTACAATATTTGTTTTATTATTGTAGGTGGAGCTGGCCATGTTACTTAATAATAATCCTTTGACAAGTGGTAACATACACATCTCCTATAAAACTGATTTGTTATTTAAATATAACTAGAAGAGAGAACACAAATAACCTGGAAATAGCAGCTCTTATGAGCCCAAACCTGCCACTGTGGAAATTAATAGCATATCCTTGATTTGTAACAGTATCTAGAGCTTATTCTGCAAAATTAAACTGTTTTCAGCTCCAAATCACAATGAACAATATTTGCTGTGTCTCTTATATTTAGTACATTGGGGCTGTTATTTGATAATGAACACAAATTATGAAATTTATGTATTTTGCATTAATTTAATATTGAATGAAAATTTAATACTGAATGTTGAGTTGATAAATTTGTTCCTGTTGTCTTTCTTGTTAATGTCTTTTTTGATGTTATTTATTGATTATTGTTATTTATTATATCTGATTTTAAGTGTGGAAACACAATACATTTTTGCATCAACATTTGTTATATTCTTCCAAAGCTTACCAGGTTTTTACATATTTTGAATTTATTCTATATTTTTCAAGATCATTTTAGAGTTAATTAAATGTACATAACTACACAATAATTCTGTCTGTTTTTTTTCCCCCAGGTCAGGCTAGCTTTCCCAGAATATTTAGCTAAACATATTTTGTAGGGGTTTCTGGTATTTTTATTTTTCTCCCTGATGATTTTAATGGCTAACCAAACCAGTTATTGTGGTATTTGACTAACAATAGTGATAGCAAGAGAAGTACATTGCAGATCATTTTGATTTTATTTTAATAAGGTCAGCAATAATCAAGGGAATGAACCAAGTAGAAAATTGTTCCCAAAGGGATATTAAAAGCGGAGATAATCTAATCCCCAAAGGTAGATGTGATGACCTGGTAATTTCAGATATGATTTTATCATTCAAAGTTGCCTGTCTCCAGAGACTTGCTTCAGAACAATCCTAGATGATTTTCATTGTCAGCAGCTAACACTAATAAAATTGTTTTTCCTGCAGGCTAGTGTGTTAGGAAATTAATTTTATCTAATTATATGAATTGCACTGTCACTTTTCATGTTGTAATTAAAACACATTTTGTCAGTTTCTAAGTTGCTCAAGAAACAATCAGTTTACTATACTTGTGTTGCATTTTCACAGAGAACAGTTCAGAAAAATGCAAAATATGTTTGTCTGGCAAATAAAAACTGTCCAGTGGACAAGAGACGTCGTAACAGATGCCAATACTGCCGATTTCAGAAGTGTCTCAGTGTCGGCATGGTTAAAGAAGGTAAGGACTATGGCTAGTATCATCCCAGAAACTGAAATATTATGTTTAATGAATCGGGGGGGGTGTGTGTGTGTCTGCGTGCACATGTCAACATGGATGTCTTTACAATGAATTCAGCAGTACTGGGATTCATAACTTACCCCAAATATGCCTATATGTAATATTATATTGATTTTCTGCTTTTCACCCTTATTATCATATTTAGACTATAGACCTCAGAGTTCAAGAACAGCAAGGTCACAAGAGGATAATTTGACACTGGCCAAAATGTCTCCTTTATTAACTTTGGATGCTGCTCGATAATGCTATTGGCTTCCCCCTGTTATCTCACTGGGGGCTGCACTGGATTGTGTGTATTTTGACATAGGATCTTGTTTCATTCCCATAAGCTGATTGTAAATTTGCAATTAATTTAAATGGAAACAGGATCAACTCATTAGTCCAAATTCTGCAAATATTTAAGTATGTGAGTAATATTGTGTGAGCAGTCCCATTGCAAATACTGACATGGATAATGTAAGCTGTATAGCGTGACTGTATTCAAATGCTTCAAGAAAACTAAAATTACTTTGAATGAACGACTCTGCCATTTAAAAAGGACACTTGTAGTGGGAACACTAAAATTTATGTTTAACATTCAGGTTTCTTTCAGCAGTGGAATGTCATGGGCACACATATACGGGCACACAGACGTGCTGCAAGCAAAGCACGGACACCAGGAACACAGCTGGGCTTTCAGTAAGCAGCTACATTGCTGCTTATGGTCATAGGTCTGACACAGTTTTGGTGTCATTTGTGTTCCTTTGCAATTGAAGGCATCAAGAGCATGTGCTAAAACTGGAGAACACCCTTATTTTTGCTGTGCTGGCTACCATAAAAAAAGCAGGGTGTTCATTCTGATCCATTGTTTGCTGGTATTTTCACAACTGATTCTCTTGGGTTTTTCTCCCCCTAGTTGTCCGTACTGACAGCCTGAAAGGGAGAAGAGGTCGGCTGCCTTCCAAACCAAAGAGCCCCTTACAGCAAGAACCCTCCCAGCCCTCCCCACCTTCTCCTCCCATCAGCATGATGAATGCCCTCGTACGAGCTTTAACCGACTCCACGCCCAGGGAGCTTGACTATTCAAGAGTATGTCTCACTTTTCCTTCACTGTTTGCTTTCCGCTTAGAAATTATTTGTGAACTGCATTTCTACTTGCCGGCTGTTTTTTGCTAAAATTAACTTAAGTGTGAAATTTGGACAAGGGTAGATATTGGTCCAGCCAGTCATTGTCTTTTTGTGACAGGTGGACAATGAGAGGAAAGGAAGTGCAGTAGAAATTAGTGTTAGTAACTGTTCACTGTGAGGATCTCAATCACAAAATCATATGCAGTATATTTGATGGGTGAGTGAAAGCAAAAATACGTGGATAAATAGAGCATTCTTGTTGCAAAAAGCCTGTGCCAAAACACTAGCGATGAGATTGATTAACCTACCAAACTCAGGAGAAGTACTCATATGTCCAATATCCGAACTTCCAGGTTCTGAAGCCTAAAATTTAGTAGTATTTCCCTAATATGCAGATATAAGTGCTGCGCAATGGATTGGACCTGGATGAATAAGACCATTTCTACTGAAATCAATATGAATTTTGCTATTATTTAAATGGGACCAGGATTGGCTTTGGATATCCCAGCATGAATATTTCTTCAGTTAAATTCACATTTTTAAAAAAATACCTTTTAAAATCAAAATTCTGAAAAAGTATCTCAGCAAAACTTTACCAGAGTCTGTATATTTATTTACCCTTGTTTTTTAATGTATCATAGTCACCATTTAAATATTCATGGAATATTCTGAAAGCTGATAAAAATGTTCTATGGTTATTAAAATACAGGACATTGAAATGGCTTGTTAAATACTTTTTTTAGGCACATCGATATAAGAAAAGAAAAAAACAGTGCTAAGGAAAAATAAGATCAAATTCTTTCCCCTTAATGAAATATGATTACATCTGAGACTGTAAAAAATAGCAGCTATACTCAGGCAATATATACATTGACCATTTATCACTTGTTGCTAAGTAATATTTAATCCTAAAACATATTTGATTGCAATATATAAAAATTGCATTATTCTATTTTAGACTATACTTAAATATATAATTTAGTAATTTTAAGCATGCTGTAATATATCTCCTTCAAGCTAATATGTAGGTATTAAATCATATAATTTTTTAAGTTATTATTAAGAATCTAACTGTTCAACATCTGACAGCCTTCTAGGGGTAGAATGCATTAGCCAAATTTCCATGTACCTTAACTGACCCAGAATGTCTCGGGGGTCATTCTGCTAATACTAAGATGTGTGACAAGCTGTGCTCTTTGACAGAAATCTACTGGGTTCCACAGAATTGCAGACATATATTAACCCAAGCCATGAAAGCAGTATCTAACCTTAGGTTTTTATTTAGTTATTGATATAAGGTTCTTTTACATTTACAAAAAACTGAAAAGAAAACTATGTATTTCTGTGTGACTTTTTTCTTTATCCTGCAGTAATTATTCCTCTTTTAATGAAAACAGCCCATAGATTCAATTGCTGAACAATTCTGTTGGACATTACAGGAAGCATATGATTGACAGTATATTAATTTAGTCTTGGTATCTAAAAGATTAAGTATGATTGTCTGTTAGAACATATTAATATCTAAGTTTTTCTTTACAATAAAATATATAATAGTCTGTTATGCCCAGTGATACTGAAAACACCAAAATATTCTACAAGAAATTAATAGATTCTTACATTTTTCATAAACCCTTATGCTTATTTTGAAAAGTTAGGAGAAATCTTAACAAGTGCTGTGTAAAAAAACAAGATTAATTAAATAAGACATGCCATAAACACATTGCAATGCTAAAAAAATCCTTTGAAGAGTAATTGTGTACCTGTGAAGACTAACTTATGGCATGTTCAGTTAGGCTGTGACCTTGCTGAGCGCCACAAATAGGCAGATCTGGAAACCTGGCTTTGGAATCAGTCCTGACACTTCTGCAGATATGACCTTAATGTTTAGCATGGTCTTCATGTTTACAAGCTGTAGTGTGTTGACTGTCTTAAAAATATTGATAAATGTTTTGGAGGGAAATGTCTATCCCTTCCCTCCCAGAAAACCCACACACACATACACACACGAAAAACCAAAAAAAAACCCAACCCAAAACCTAAATTACATAAGCTACAAAATTTCACCAAAACATATTGGAAGCAATTCTGTTCAGAACATGGCTGCTTTTCATCTCAGCACTGGTTTTAACTTACCAGTCCAGAGCAGTAGTATATTTAGGTACTTGATTTCAAAAGGCAATTGCCAAGGGCCGTAGTCCAGTCTCACGCCTGTTTACTAGTACAATTCCCTGAGTTCACACTTTTAAGTAAGTGAGATGAGAAACTGACCCTATATTTTGCTGTCCTTATTCATGGAGAATAGACACCAGATTAAGTAGAAATGTTGCCTTTTCAGAGGGGGGGTGAAGCATTCCGGCAATAATCCCCCATTCCCCAGCCACAAAATTAAACACGTATCTTGGCTTTTGGAAAAATGAGCAGAGCTTCTCCTCTGTGCAGAGGAGTTATTGTTAGGCTTTTGCAGCTGTAGCCATCGATGAAGGACTGATGAAAGCAGGCAACGGGTAGAGCTAGGTTGTGCTACTGGGCTTCCCAACATTGGGCTTTTCAAATTTCTTTAGATACAACATACAAGTTAATCTTGCTTGCTACACATGCGACCCCCTCCTTAAGAAACAGTCGGATTTCATTTAATTCCCAGAGGAGCTCTGAGGAAGGGAGTGAGGCAGAGCTTTGTCTTCTGGCTTTCTCCCCGTTTGCCTCCAATTTGCACAGGGCAGGTTTAGAAATGCAGATAGTACCCCTTCCGTACTTTTGCCTCCTGACCAAGGGCAGGCTTACCAGCTGTCTTGGTCACAAGTTAGGTCAAATATCACCTCTTCTCAGTGAAATAATCATGAAAAAAGCCCACAGATTTTGGTGCATAAAACTGAACCATACATATTGTTCATGGTTACTTATATCTTCATAAGCCTGTTACAAGTAAATAATATTTTATTTTAACTATTCTTTGTAAGTGCTAACTCTTTGTAGTGAGTGGTGACATATTGCAGCAGCTAAAAATTATGCAATTCCATATCATTTTTTACCTTTCTTCTAAAATAGCTCTCATGGCTAGACTATAATCACAAGTGCAGGTTATGATTTTTTTAGATGAATTTCATTTAATTCAGAGCCCTATGTGGGGCATACTATACTGTAGCATTCACAGTTAAGCGACATAATGCAGCATTCAGCTTCACTAGAAAATGTTAAAACTTTGCCTCACTTTTGCTAAAGGAATGTTTTATAACTATTAGGAACAAATTAACACCTGGCGTAATTGTGCTGAGTTGTGATGAGTTATATTTAGAATGAACCCATTCACAATGGGCAGTACTTTTTTTCTTTTCCTTTCCTTTTCCTTCCTCTTTACTGCTCAAAGGATCAAGAATGTGTGTTGCCTTAGCAGTACATGAGGTGTACTGCTAAGGTGAGGCGGGAGTTTCCATCAGCCTGTTTGGTTTCCCTGTGTAGAAAGAAGGAGTCGTAGGTCAGTCCTGCACAGCAAAATGTATCTCTCAGAGTCAAAATGAACGCTGTCGAGGCTTGCTCTGCAGCTTCACTTTAAGAGGGCCCAGAACATGCATAGTCTCTGAAAAATCAAACTATCTTTTTCTACCCACTAATTATCTCAGTGCATCTTGCTGCGGTCCAGGCCAGGAGTAGTTGGTTCATGCTGCTTGAGCACCCACAAATGCTCCAATCAGGTGGGGCACTGAACATATAAAAGATGCAGCATACAGATTTTTCTACCACTGCTCCCTATATTCTCTGTATTGTGCCCTTTACCTGCCTCACTGTCACAGAATCCTTTGGAGTAGCTGGGGCAGAATTTATCTCCACATGTACTTTAGAAGAAGGATTGCACGTGTTTCACTAGCTGACTAGGCATGTGAGCTGGAGCTTACCCTGAGAAACTCGTGCTGTTAGTGCTGGGTAAGCAAAACAGAGTCATTAAGGACTTGTACTGGTGCCCCAGATACGGTGAGAGGTCTCTAGGATTGCTGTGGTTCTCCCATCAGTCAGCAACTCTGACACTGTGTCCTTCATCCCTCACCTGCCAACAACAACCAGCTCCAGCTTGGAGAGGCAGAGAACAGGACAGCTACCCAAGACGTTGTGCTTGCTGCCCCCCACTCTCTGTCCTGCACAGAGGTGACTTTTGGGTTGCAGTTAGCAACTTGGGTGATATCTGCAGCCCAAGTGGCATGGCTATAATAATGTCCTCCCAGGCTGCCAGCCCACTGTTACTGATTGGGAAAGGACTGTGCATCTTTCTGCTTCTACTCTGGCTTGGGGAGTTGCTAGAGTGACCTTAAGGCTGATAGATTCAAGACCTAACTGCATTGTTTCCAAAGGGTGTGCACACTTTTAGCCATGGAGACTACCCTAACCTTTCTTTGGCTGAGTCCCTGTGAGAGAGTGGGTATGAAGTCTCTCCCAGAAATAACCCACCAGATGTCTTATGGTGAGGATGTTGTTAGAATAAATGCCACACTATTCAGTACCTGCTCAGAAAACCAGCAGTGCTTTCCAAGCACAGAATCAGACTAAGCCACGGAAGCTCTAGTATTTTCTGCCAAGAGAGAGGAGAGCAGTGTCACAGGGGTGACAGGGATCCACTGATGACTAAGTAGGAGATAGTGGGGAGGGAACTGTCAGAGTGTCACAGGGAAGTTGAACAAGCTGAGGCTGTCAAATGGTAGCCTGGAAGAGTTATGGCCACATAAGCAGGATAACAGGTTCTGCTGAACCTCAAATGCTTCAATTTGAAGGAAAAGAGGTGATATGGAGCAGCTGGTTTACTTTGAACCAATTCTGTATTCAAATGAAGCAATGCTGCATGTGTCAGATAAAACATGATTTATCCTATGTGTCTCTATCACTGTCAGATAAAATGCACTTTGAGAGGTTTTGGAAGAAATCTGCATTTTTGACATACTGAGACAAATTCATCAATGGGAAAACTGTTTAAATTGTAGTAAGCCAAATAGTGTTCCTCTTCTACTGTGACGCAAATTATCCTACCCACCAGGTTTTTATTTCTGTTTACTAATAGCATGTAGGTACTTTTAAAACGTGATGCTATATTTTAGTTAGAAATTTGAAAATACTTCTATACACATGGAAATATTTTTCAATATATATTTGAATAGCAAAATGCCTGAAGGTAGCCAAATAAGTAGATAGATGTAGACCTACTTTTTATGTCTTTGTTAATAATACCAGCTTTGCCACAGAAGGAAATGTTGTCGGGCAAATAATGCTGTATGTTTCACAGAATGCCCTTAAATGCATATAACGTTGCTTTCTGTGGCTTTCATTTTAGTACTGTTCCACTGATCAGGCTGCTGCAGGCACAGATGCAGAACATGTACAACAATTCTATAATCTTCTGACTGCCTCCATTGACATAACTAGAGGCTGGGCAGAAAAAATCCCAGGATTTACTGACCTCCCAAAAGAAGATCAGACATTACTCATAGAATCAGCTTTTTTGGAGCTGTTTGTACTAAGACTCTCCATCAGGTAACTATTTATTTCATTTCCTCTTAAGATGATGTGAAAAATCATCCATTTAAATATTTTTAAGGAATAAATATGGCACTATCTTTGAACAGGGTCAATTGTACCAAAAAAGCACAAAAAAATCAGCATGTTGCCTCCAAAGTGTGTTTAAATTGTTTTACACTGCAGAAAAACCCAATAAGGTGATTTAAGAAGAAAGCATAGGTCTCGCTAATGTGCCTCATTTTATTTGACCTCCCCCATATTCTTTTTACATAGTAGTCAAAATTGATCCTCAGATACTATTTGAGCAAGTCTGCTTCATACTCATAAGCATGGACTATAGAAAAGCACCTTCAGTGTGAAAGCTTTTTTCTTTTCCCCATTCTTTTACACATGCACATCTTTGTCCCTTTTGAAAGAGTTGAAGATGATTTAAAATCTTGTTCAGATTGTTTTAATTCTTAATGCCAAGTCATTTAGTAGAGCGAGAAGCTATTTGTCACTGTAGCACTAGTTAAGACACTTTGCCCGAAAACACTCTCGGGGACTGGCAAAATTGCAAACTGGTGATTTGAATTATGCCCTTGTTTCTTTAGGTTGAAAATGACCTTTGCATGTGTTCTTTAACGGGGATATTGGCAATGGGGAGGGGAAGGAGAGGAGAACTTGGCTGTAATTTCTCTCTTACACACGGGTTTTCATATAAAACAGTTTAAGCTGTTATGTGTATTGTGGTGCATTGTTGCATGCATTTTCCATTGTTTTTTCCTTATCAATTTTTACAATCTGAAAAATGCAGATGATACTACATAAATGCCGAGAGTTGCAGAATCTCTCTTTTTATTAGTTTTGTATTTCAAAATGCACTCAGTATTCCTTTGGTTCAAACATACAGTATTTAATGTAAAATGTCTTCTCTGTTTATGCCTTTGGGCAGGACCAAAATCTTAACTAATTAGACAGTCTACACCACATGCTACAGCTAACCTCAGGCTTATAACTCTACGAAGTAAGCAATCATAGAAGCTTGTTTGTTGTACTTTGGCCCCAAGGGAGAAGCACATTGTCAAACGTGAATGCCCACATATGTCTCAGGATAATATGCCTTGGATTTTAAATGACAGACGCTTCAATACTGGTTATGCACTTTGCTGTAAAGTAGAAGACGCATTTATAATTTTTTCAATTGTTTTTATTTGAGGTCTGATACTGCTGAGGATAAGTTTGTATTCTGCAATGGACTTGTGCTTCATAGACTTCAGTGCCTTCGTGGATTTGGGGAGTGGCTCGACTCTATTAAAGACTTTTCCTTAAACTTAAAGAGCCTTAACCTTGATATCCCAGCCTTAGCAAGTCTATCAGCTCTAACTATGATTACAGGTAAGTGCTCCTTTGTTAATAGAAAGCTTCAGACTCCAGTGCTTTGCTTTAATGGAGATTCAAGCAATTTCAGTTAATTTAGCTATATTCAGGGTAAAGTGAGTATGATTTTTAAGTATTGGAATGACCACACTGAAAATATGGATTAACATTAGGCTATCAGACACCTGTATTAAAATGCAATCTAACTATTTCTTTTCATTGTTTTCTGGGAATAGCCTCTAAAAAACAAACTGCTTCCAAGCAAATTGTGTAGCTTGTACAAAAATATTCAGAATACTTGCTGAATTCCCAGAAAAACCTAATGAAATGCCCAGAGCTAGGTCTTCTGTGTAGGAATACTAATATCAAGGCAGCTTGAGAGCTAGAAGCCATACAGCTAGTATAGCTCATCCCTCAGCAAGGTAGCTAAACCAGAAAACCTGCTTCATGTGGCAGGCAGGCTCCTTTTGGTAGCCAGGATACCCTAGATATTCCACACACTGCTTTTCTGAGAGAGAAAGATCAGAGAATAGTGAGAAAAAAGTCACATTCTGCAACTGTACTAAAGATTTTGGGTGTGCATGTGACCATATCGCCCCTTCTGCCTCCTGGGATGAACAGCAGGAAGCTAATGTCAGAATCTGCCAAATCTGACCAGTAACTACAAAACAGGGGAGCATAACCTTTTCAAGTGTAATTTTCTCATTCCTGAAACAACAAAGCCTCTTGAAGTACATACTGCATACCTTGGGCTTCTTGCAGTAGAAGAGGCATAGTGATGGCAGCGGGAGTAGCTGGGAGTAAGGGTGTCTGACAACCACACAGTGAAAGTTGGAGCAGCAGTTGTCTCTACACAGAGCCTCACACTCATTTCAGAAAAACTGGTAGTATAACGGTGCAACTGTGTCATCACTGTGAGACAGGGCTTCAGTGTGCCCTGAGCTGGATCTTCCCAGGGATACTATAAGCTCCACTGGGATAGATATTGATTTCCTTCTGCATTTCAGGCATCCACGACTTTTCAGGCAGTGGGCTCAACAATACCACATGCAGTCTTCATTTTATCCGGGACGAGATAATGTTGGGGAAACACTGAGATAAAATGCTCAGTGACAAATATAAAACCTAAAATTGACCAATTCCTGATGACGTTTGTGGGGCCAAGATTTTGGCTTCAGAGTTTGCACAGTATGCTTCCTTCCTGCATTTTCGTGAAGGGTTAGTGTATGTGTGTAACTCTTTGTTTCTTAAGAAAAGCATTTTCAATTTTTTGATTAATTTCTGTTCATTTCTTCTGCAATTGGAAAGGGTACTTTAAGGTCCAGATTCTAGTTTCTTTGATAACACATATAAGACCAGGATAGCTCTTTGGAGTTGGCTTTACTCTGTATAAAAAGTTTCCGAAATGAGTAGTACGTTAAAGTGAGAAAGAACATTCCCAATTAATATTTTTACTCCTGTATATAAACATCCACTGACATATGTTCACACCTATTTATGTATATGTATTATAAATACATACATATATGTGTATACATACTTATATACATACATAATGTATTTATGTATGTGTATGTATTTAGGTATCTCTAAATCAAGGACAGGTTATGTCTCTCTCCATATATACTTACATAAATGCATATGTTCATACGGGTACATATATATAGCACATATCAATGAGTTAGATCATTTACTATATATTAGATATGTCTTTTTTAGATAGACATAGGTAGTGCGTTCTTGGTTATCTTCTTGGAGACAGAGAATATGCAGGTCGATGAACAGAATTCCTAGCAAGCCAAGTGAATGAAGAAAAAACAAATGTGTTGGACAAAAACTTAACTTTCCTTACAAAATCATGCCCTGTTTTAACATGGTAATTTGTTCAGTTAGACACTGCTTGCTTGCCAAAAGTTGTCCAGTTGTTGGCTCAGGTCACCCTAAGATAATTAGAAATAGGTTTTAATTGGTAACAGCCCACATTTCTTCCTTTCTTTGATCGTAAGCCTTCCAGGAGTTTGCTATATTTTGCTGGTCTTCCCGAAGTTTCTAAACAAATGCAAGCAACTGTTGCCTTTAAAAGGAGACTGTTTCTGTACATAAAAGTTTTAGAATTTTCTATGTTTGTCAATCTTCTCTTGATTGTCTCACCTGTATGAGACGGTGTTTAAAATGAATATACTTTTCTGCTTATTCTTTTATTTCATGAGGCTGGTATATCTCTACTGATTTGCTCTTAAGGACAGCATATACTTTCATGTGATCTAAATTAGACCAAAGCTCTAGTGACATATTCAGTGGTTTCAGATGTCCAAGGGCAGTTAGCTAACTTACGGACTCAGCCAGAAATTTGGTCACCTGAAAACGGATGGTATTGTATACTGATGAACGATATTAAAAAAAAAACCTGTAAGAAGAAACCAGGTGATTATGGCTAAGAGAACACTACACCACAAAGTGCTGGTGGACAGGGTTCTTTTGAGACTTTCTCATTAACAGTGTATTGAAATTTCTTATTCAGGAAAGTCTTGAGGTTTGCCTCTGGTGTGGCATCCCAGAATGAGAAATGGCTTCTTGCCTCCTCCCTACAGTTTGAATATGACAAACCATGTACTGGTTTTCAGCTAGTCCTACCAAAAGAGAAAAAATAATAAAGAGAAAATTTGGAAATCTGAAACCTGAAAAATTCTAAAATGTTTAACGTTTTTAAGCATCGTTTTGAGGTTTGGCTTAGATTTACATGGGTGTTCAGATGCCATTCTTTAGCTCTGGGGAAGGTACTCTTTTCTCCTGTAGTGAACTGTTGAAGGCAGTGGGTAGTTAGCAAACCCTAGTTCAAGTCCTTTTTGTGAGTCAGACCAAGAGAGTGACCTTTTCAAGGAACATGGGATATCTGACTATTGACTATCACTATCTTTTGTCTTAAGACAACTTGGTATGTTCCATGGGCTGCAGAATGGCTGTTGTGCCTGATGATTTGGGGACAAGCTGGTGCTCAGAGGGACACCCAAGGTCCAATCTCTGGTCTGATTCCAACAGGAAGAGAATCTGACCATGGATCTTCCATGTTCCACATGGATATCCATGTAATTAGGCTGCAAGATAGGAAGGAGCAGGAAGGATCTGTTTTGTGAATCTAGCTGTTTGCCTTTAGTAGCAACATGGCAAAACAAAAATCCTGGCTTGAGCAAAATTTTCTTGATTATTACATAGACTGCTCCAGTTCTTATTTTGCATTAGACAACTGTTCATGACTTGATGGTTTAACCAAAAAAAGAAACAGACAATAACCCTGTGATCTATAATAGTTATAGCCTATTTTAATACTGTATGGTATCTTAGATGGCATCAAATTCAAAAATTGTCTCTCTATATAAAGAGAAATTGCTTCTGGGAATAATGACCTGTTTGTTCTTCTTGATTTCATGAATGCTGTCCATAGCCCAAACAAAGAAAACAAACCCTCTTGTATACTAGCCATTGGCAGTTTCGCTGAGGGAGAAAAGTGAGAGGAGTCACCACTCTCTTTGGCATATTCTCTCTCTATTCTGCAAGAGTGACAGGGAGGACTAACATCTGTTTCCCAGTGAAGGAAGAGAGAATAAATCTGAAATTCAATTTTGGAGACTAAAAGACATTCCACTGTTCTCAGTGTCCCAAGATATACTGAAGGCTGTTCTCTCATTTTGGGATGTCAAATCGTCTCCGCAGTAACAGCTCCAGTAGTTCCAGGGACCTTTAATTAACCCTGCTGACTTGTTTGGAGCTGCAAAGTTCCATGTCCTGTCTCAACCACAGCTGAAGATGACAGCATTGGATGCATGGTTATAGGCATATATGGTAATTTGATCTCTTTAGTGATTTTGAAGAGAACGACAAGAGACTTAGTGAGTATCACAGGACTCACTAGTTCACCACACTGCTTGCTTTGAGTAAAACTAAAGGAATGCATATTATTTTGCATTATATAATCCATTAGAGAGTCCGTATATTTGTGCTTTTTCTATTTATTTTTTGGTTTTTGGAAATTTGTAGTATGTTGCCTAAAAGGAAAAGTGTTATGGCAGATTGCTGCTGAATTTTCGAGTCCTTTCAGATAAGACCAGCTTGAAAGAGCACCCAGAATGAAAGAAGCGACATCCAGTTTATTGTGTCTTGTAAACAGTTAACTTAAAACACTGTAGTGCCAAAACACATCTTTTTACTTTAAGGTACTCCTCTAGTATCTTCCTCTCTCTGTCTCTCTTCTCTTTTTTTACTTCCTTCAGCTGGTTAAGAAAGGCTGGACACAACTTCCTCCAGAGCACCTCAGTGTCACTCTTAAGTATCACCCAGAAGAATGTAGTTAGGAAACAACACATGACGCTCACCCACACATCCCCATGAAAGCAAAAAAATTAGTTCTGTCATGTTCTTTTTCTTTGGATCACTTATTCTGTTGGTAGGTAGGATCTAATGAGCTAAAGAAGAGTGCCAACATGAAAAGGAAGTGCTGGTCATCTTGGGGTGAGTTCTGTCATTAGTTCCACATGGACGTTTTCTATCAGTTTAGCATGTTTATGGATCACAAGTGTTCCTGCACAACCACTCCATGCTGGACTGGTTAGTGTTGATGACCAGATATTAGCTCAGCCTGAACTTGAAAATGCTTCCTTAACTTTCCAAATCACCATTTATAATGCTGTTTTACAGGTTTTTTCTAACATTGTAAAAATATAGACTGAGAGTCCAGAGCAGATCATCTCAAGGCCACACTCTAATTTCTGCCTTCTCTAGAACTTCTAGTGGTTTTTTTTTCTCAGTGTCTCTCTCTCGTCGATTCGCTTTTCCTCTCTGCCCCTTCCTTTCTCTATCCACATCAAACTATTATTGTTTTGCCCACTTGATGCTCTCAGTGGGATGCTGCCGAGTACAGAGCATTCTAACCCTCATTCAGCCAAGCTCTTTCAGCATATGTTTTATTTTAAGTGTGTTACAGACCAGCCCAGAACCACTGTATATATTGGGCTTATTCACACTCTTAATGCTTTGTTAGACTGGCACCAGACCATTGAAGAATATTGTGAGGTTTCAATTAATTATGAGTTTGTGTTTGTCTTCCTGCTGTTGGGCTTTCTGTTCCAGTTTACAAACACAATTTTTAGCACCATCAGTCATACCAAGAAATAGTAATGAGTCCAGTCTGGCTAAAAAGAGTCTGGCTGCTGCAGTTCCTTCTGAACATGAATTTGTCCAACCTGTCTCTGGAAGAGGGGCTTACCTATTCTTCAGCAGCAAATATCCTTCAGTCCTCTTGCCAGGATATCCTCTGCTGTGGGTGCTTCATGTGCTGGGTCTACATAGCAGGTGGCAGACTGGAGGAGTGTAGGAGAGCTAGTTATAAAAAAACCCCTCCAGATTGCATTGTCTGCCTTCCCCCTGCCACTTAGCTGAGGGAAATACTGTCAGCGTCAAAGTAAAGTACTCACTCCTCCTTTTTCACTCCCACCTTTTGCTGAGGCAAGAACTCTTTCTTTCTACATCAACCAGCAGTCTGTGTGTTACGCTGGGGTTTTCTCAAAGGAGGGAGCAAACTGTGGTGTTCTGTGTGGTCACTCTGACTTGAGGTACCTTGCAGACCTGACGCAGAATACAGGGTGCCTCAAGAAGATGATTCATCCACCGAAAATTGTAATAATCTAAAAATGCCTATCTTTCCACTGATGTTAGGGGGAGCTTTGAGAAGTCTGTGTGTCTAGGTTGGGGATCCTTGCAAAGTGCCTGAGAATTAGGCAGGATAAATATGGACCAGATTGCTACAGGAAAGGAGACTCTTGTATGTTCCGAGTTGCAATCCTCTGTAACAGTGTGTACACGAGACAGCCAGAAAGCTGCAGGCAACTGAGCCTTTTTATTTGAGTTATAGAAGGGGAAGAGGATTGTGAAGGGGGAAGAGAAAATCATGTAACTACATTGAAACTGAGACAATCAAGAGGCCTATTTTAAGTCTGCAGAGTTAATCAGTTGCGTTTCTGATCAGACTGACACCTCAGAATAAATTAGGGCTAAAAGTGACCCACCCTGACACAGAGCGCAAAGCCCAGGGGTCTTTGAGGTACTCAAGCTCTTTGAGGTACTTGCACTCTTTGAGAGGCACTTTCTATAAAGGTAGTGCTCAGTTTGCCTAACCCTGCCATGGTCTATGTGGTGTCAGAAGTTAGGGAAAGAGGGATTAGCACAGCTGGTGATAAATTTTCCTGCTTTTTTGCTTTCTTCCTATCGAGTTTTTGCTGATCAGCATAATGATAGCAAAGAATCGCATTGAGCTTCCCGGGAAAAGGAGAAAGTGTAAAAAACTTGCTGTGTTCAGTTTGCCGGGATGAGCTAAGTTTGGAGAGCTTTAGAGGCAAAACTTTTGATGAGTCATTTTGACAGCATTTTTGCCATAAATCAGCATTTTTCTTGCAAAAATCAATGGTATCCTAAAACACAAGGCTGAGAAATCCTATGTTCACTTTACATGTGCCTTTTTAATTGTCATTATAAGAAAGTCTGAATACGATAATATTTACACACCTCCTCAGTTAGTTAGAGAAAATCTATCCATTTTGACCAGCTGTCCTTCTGGGGATAAATCTTGGCCTTATCATTCCCATGTGGATAAAAACATCCTGTGGATGATGGCAAATGATTAGAGGCCATCGGCTTCAGTGCCACTGCACACATTTAAAACAGGTGCCTGCTGCTGCTCCCTCTAGGTTGTGTAAGAAAGACTGTGGGTCTTTCTTTGGGCAAACAGGACAAGGTGGAAAAGGCAAGCAAGTGTGATATTTGAGCCCTATTAAATTTAAATCTTTGAGTAAATTAGGACCAAGACTCCTCAAGTCTACCAAGGAGAGGAGCTATTTCTTAGATAAGTATGTTCTTCAGAAGCTAGTTTGATGCTAACCCCAGAGACAGCAATGGCAGCAGAAAGGCTTCCACATAGATGGCTTTGGCTTTCTGAAGGTCCACAAGGGATGCCTTAGGGACTGAAAACTGAAAACCCCTGAGGCAGTTCCAGTCATGAGAAATTAACCTTTGTAGAGATTTGCAAGTAGCAAAAGCCATTGTATGGCAACTCATGCAGGAGAGAGGACAGTTTGGTTTGTTGGTGGCTGCTTTAGTATTATGGCAGTGGAGAGCAGCTCAATGACAGAGTATCTGTTAATTCTGAATTTCCATGATTTTTTTATGCAAGGTAAGGCTACTAACACAATAATCTTTGCATGCATAGTGTTTTGCATCAGTCTATTTCATGGCTATTCACCAAAGACATGATTTGTTATGAAACTTTCTGAACTTGTCAGTGGAAGACAGGCCGTTTAGTTCTGGCTGTAAACATTAATAAAGTTGCTGCATGCTCCAAAACCAGAGATAATTTTCCATACTCAGTAGCAACGTACACACCTACTGAGGCAGTGGTTTAAAAATGTGCTCTGCTAATTCATAGTCAGGTTCGGGATCCATTCTAGTATTTCTGCTCCCTAGATCTATAAAAATATCTTCACTTACACAGCTAGGGCACAAAACAGATTAAAAGATGGGAACTCTTCAAAGACTGCAAGATTAATTTAATGTCCTGCAGATTCTCTCAGTAGGCTAGTGGTAAAAAAAAAAAAAAAAAAAAAACCCTACAGCTTTTCCAACCTGTATAAAATATTTATCTGCCAAGATTTTTAATGGCAGAATCTGCCTAAGTATTTACTCTCAGTGACCTGTATAGTTAAGGCTTACATAATTACACTATACACCATTTACTGGAAAGGCTTTAAATATTCATTGACTTCTCATGTTTTAATGTAAACAAGGCACTTAGAATACCTAGAGTTTTTAATTCCTGCAAGGTGAAAAAGATGTCTGAAGCAGATGCCACTGTTTGGACAAGTGTTGCTCTGAAACAGCAGGGCAGATTGATGGTACTTAAATGATAGAGCACAGTAGCTTCTGGGCAGAGACATACATGTCTGCACATCTCTGATTCTGATCCCAGACCAGTATTTTTCAGAAGCCAACTCTGCCTAAGTAAGTACAGTTGAAAAAAAGTGTAAAATGGGTGAATATCAGTGGAAAACCAGACCTTTACATATTATGACTGCCTTCATTGAATCCTGTCTGTTTTATTGGTTTGTAAAGAGCACCTAGCCAAAACAGGTGGTGAGGGGAGGCAGCGAGGAGTTTATATACACAGGCCTGGGCAAGGCACCACTACCTCTGGTGCAGGCATTACTCCTGCTTCTAGAAGCAAAGAAAACTGTACTCTTTTCACTGTTCATTAGGGGACAGGCAGAGAACATACCTATAGCTTGCTCCTCCTGGCATAGAGGAACAAGACTTGGGGACAATGGGCACAATGTGGCTGGTGGCTGCCAGGGGTGCGAGAGAGGTCCAGGGAAGGAGACGACTTCAAATGCATCAAACATGAGAACTGCCACAATTACTCCTCATCCACTGCTGCCATTGTTTTATATGTCTGATTGATTTACAATTAATATAACTTGCATTTTCTTAGATTACCGTATCTGGTACAGTTCTATTTCGTGTGTGAATTGTTATGACTTTGCTGTGAAGCCAGTTCTTACCTGAGAATTTCAAAGTCAAAGGCAAATCAAAACATCACAAATTTGAGATTTTTGTTCTGAATATTTTTGTTCTGTTATTTCAGTATGTCCACTACACCTTGATAGCAAACAACACAGAATTCTTTCCCCAGTAAAGAGCCTGCTTTTAATGAATCACAAATCTGATTCATTATGCTTATGCTTAAAGAACTGGGAATGCATTTAACATCATTGAATTATTTTAAAAAGGTATTTGAAGGGGGACAAACCCCAGCTCCCCTTCATTTTAGGAGTGATGAGTTTTTTGCAATGGATGACATAGTAGCCATTCACTTTTGCTCACTCAAAGCAAAATAGTTAACTTCCAGGCTTCTTTTATCTTAGAGCTTTTAAAGATGAATAAACTAAAAAGCAGCAGCTGATCAAAATAACAAAGGGTAGTAAGGTGCCTTTAGTTTCTTATAAGAGTGTCTGCAAATTCCTGGTGGAATTCTAGGCTGGGCACTGATGGAGCTGGCTAAGGATATCGATCGCCACTTGAATTCACTGAATAAATAATGGTTGCCATAGTTATTGAGCATTCACAACTGGTGGGGAAGCACGGAAATCTCCAAAACACCTCCTGTGATAGTTTTGCTGGAAAATCACCCAATTAATTCTGTCTCATATCATAAAAATTATGTCAGATATGCAGCATGCTTGAATTCCTTGTACTAGTATTGCAGTCATAACTGAGCATCTCTGTTGCCTATTTTAGCAGCTAAAGAGAAAAGGGAACTTGCTGTCTCTTATT
Organism: Corapipo altera; assembly: GCF_003945725.1. NCBI lineage: Eukaryota > Metazoa > Chordata > Aves > Passeriformes > Pipridae > Corapipo > Corapipo altera. Next base: position 2,063,074 of record NW_020884888.1, read on the forward strand.
TTGCATGGCAGAAAGGTTCACTGACATTGTATAGGCCCATCTGTTCTGAAAAATCTTACACTTTCAAAGCACTTTTTGCTTTGAGTTTCAGAGTATGGCTCTGGGTTATGCTGAAGAAAGTGAGTTGTCTCCATTTGTGCTAAGGATGCTGATGTGGTTTTTTTCTCTCACTTTGCAGAACGACATGGATTAAAAGAACCAAAGAAAGTGGAAGAGCTATGCAACAAGATCACAAGCAGTTTGAAAGATCACTTAACTTTCAGTTGCCAAAACAAAGGACAACCACTTGAGTCTGCAGAGAAGGTACTGGGTGTTCTGGCTGACTTGCGTTCTCTCTGCACACTGGGACTGCAGCGCATCTTTTACCTGAAACTGGAAGATTTGGTGCCAGCCCCTTCCATTGTCGACAGGCTGTTTCTGGACACCTTACCCTTCTGAGTCAAACCACCCTCCTGAAAGGCAAACGCCCACCAGAGCAGGCAAATGGATCGTGACTTACAGCTAACATTTCTGCCCTCACTTAACAGAAAAGCAGCTCCGAGTCTAAAATGAGGTCTTTTCTGGCGCTTTGTCCTTACAACCTGAGGCCTGAAACTTACTGGCTTACTGGTTTGGGGTTGTGTTCTTTGTTTTCTTTTGTGTGATTTGGGTTTTTTAAATAGCTGATAAGGCACTTTTGGACAATGCTATCCCAGCAGCAGTAAAAGGTTAACATGACTGTTTTAAATCTGTTGTTTAACACCTCATGATCTATGAGGAATAAAATTGTAGAAGTTGTGTTTGAAAACAAGAACAGCAAATAGTTGTTTGCCAGGGTAGTATGTGTTTTGTGAGGATACCTTTAGCATACTTCCTGCATCAAGGGCACATACATCAGCACAATCTAAACAAAAATTCACTTTTTTAGCAAAGTACATTCAATTAAACATTTCATACAAATCAAATATAGCAAAATGACAATGGCTGTTAGCTCCCATGTTCAAGTGCAATTTTTTAAAGTGCTGTCTTACTAAGTCTCGTTTATTAACTAATTTATTTTACTAGGAAAACAAATGGAAGAAATCAAGTGAGAAAATTACATGCACTAACTTACCTGACAGAGTTTTCCAAACTTGATTCCATGTAGCGTGACTTATTGACAAATGTAAGTGGAAGACACGGGAGCAATTGTGGCTCAGTTGTTCCTTAGCTAAGGAAATCCGAGTAAGTAGTGATTGGAGCATACAGGGTCAGCATCAGGGATAGTTCCGTTTTAGACTTCTAACATAAGTGACTAGTTAGTAAACAGACAGAAGATCGTTTTCAAGAACAAGCAAGTCTTGTAAAATAGTATGAATGTAAGTGCTAGGAAGGATATAGTGGGCTGCGTTTAAACATTCCGTGTTCGTACTCCTTTTTGTATGTTTATACTGTTGATGCCATATTAATATGAGATAATTTGTTGCATAGTGTCTTTATTTGTATAAATGTTTGTATGCATGGTATATTGTAATGGCTTTGCCTGTATTTATTGCAATGACTGCCAGCTCATGGGAGCCCTGTTACACATGATAACTAAATGGGGTGTTCACACTGACTCAGATACACCAGTTGGAAAACTATATACATATATATAATGTGTATATATATATATGTATATAACTATATTTGTGTGCGTGTGTGTGTGCGTGTGTCTTTTTATTAACCATTTGTATATAAAATATCTGTCAAATCACAAGCAGAGTTATTTTACAGTTTATTTGCAGTGACTTCTAAGGCAGTACTGTTTAGCACTTTGATATTAAAATCTTGCTCATGTTTTGCTAAATTCAAATAATATTTAAAAATTTAGTTCTAAAAAACTTTATATGCACTGTATTGAGTCAAAATTTTGTTGGTCATTTTGCTAAGGAAAATTTTGAATGTCAACCTGATGTCACTGTATCTTTTGTTAGCTTTAAACATTCTAGCTTTTGTCTTTTTTTAAACTATGCTGTTTATATGGAAATTAAATTATACAATCAAACAGATGCCAAATGAATTGCCTAATTGCTGCAAAGGATAACCCAGATATCGAGTCACTGTATGGTTTTCAAATAGTAATCTGGTATTTTATCACTTACTATGTTTGGATGTGCTTTTATGAAAAAATTATTCTTATATCAAGATTTATAGTAGTGTCAATAGGGAAACAGACTTCTAATCACTATAGTTAATATTTCTGGTTTACCTGCAGATAATATTTGGAAAAGTATTGCTTTTTGTATTGACTTTTAAGCTTATGTGCAAACATAATAGCATAATTAAATATCAGAGAAGCTAATGTTTCTTGTAGGTTGCTGTAACAAGCCTGACCAGCAAGATAAATATATTTTGACTGAATTTGCTTTTGTATATACTTAATATATATATATACATATATATATATATACACACTCACACACATGTGCGCATACAAAAACATACAGACACAAAATCCGAAGAAAGTATGTTTGCTTTTGTCTCCTTGTGTAAGACACAAGGTCCCTTGAGAAACTACTTTTATCTAGGGACAAATCCTGCCAGGTGCTGAGCACCAGCCAGATGAGGGCTTGCAGGAGCTGTTTGCGAGTGGGCCCTTACCAAGGATTTTCAGGCAAATCAGCATAGTACAGTGAAATTCCTTTTTTGTTGAGCAAGGTTTATTTATTAAGTGGAATGTTAGTGGGAGGTAGCAGGTTCGGAGCCCCATGTGAAATTTCACGTTGTCTATGTCCTCCAGTCTTCCATAGATAGTCTTAGCTGTGATACTCTCCCAAATCCCATCATCTGTGGAATTGTCCTTCATGTCAACGTCGATACACTGATTCATCCTAGAGTGCAACCAGTGACAGGTCACAGTGGTAAAAGAAAGAGTTAATGCAGAATAAATCTACTACTATTCTTAGAGCTCTCTCAGTGTGAACATGCCTTTGTCTAGGCAGAATTCAGGAATATATCAGGTGTTAAGGGAGAGTGCCTTGCTTTTATTTCAGACAACAGTGTCTCAAGAGTTTCTTCACTCCGCTAACCAGAGTACTTTTTTTTCTTTCTTCTTTCTTTTTCTTTTCCTTTTTTTTTTTGTGGTGTTAACCTGTGGGTTGAAAGAAATGCTCATGTACATATACAATGTAAATTAAAATTATTAAATTGAATAACATTTTTTCAGAGGCCCCATGTGTGTTGAATAAGTATGCTTAATTCTGTTAAAATCTGATGTGAATTTTTTATCATTTATAAAACATTAAAAAATTGTCTACTTGAGTCTTAAAAGTGGAAAAATTGGTGAAGCATGCTTAAGAACACTGGCAATTTAATGGCTAGTCTTTTGATTAAAATAGCTTTTATATAAATACATGCCTGCAGTATCTGGTTATGCAATCTGAATTAGATATTGAGAGTTGGACCATGGTTGTCCCAGAGGTTGAACTACATACGGACCAGAACAGAGACACTATTCTCCCCTCACTGTATTTCTCCTCCATGACATAAAGGGATTGTAATTAACTCCCAGCTGATGAGGCCACAAGGAAGAGAGGGGATGGCTATAGGGCTCATAGCACCTGTGTCTGGCTAGAAAGAGGACAGAGCTCCAATCCCGTCTTCTGCCCCTTTGTGTCAGTAAATCCTGGGAAGACGTCACTCCGGCAGGCACCTCTATCCTTTTCTTTAAGTGTGCATCCAGTTCCTTTCCTTACTGTGCCTTGGCTTTGCAGGAGGGCTCGCTTATTCCCTGCCAGACAAAACTGTTTGGCTACAAATGCATTTTCAACAAATGCAGTTTTGGGAGGCATCTGCCACTATTCTGGCTATCGCCATAAGTACTGATGGCTCTGGCACACCTCTGTGAGGGGGTTACATCAAGTGATGTGCTGTGGTGGGCTGCAGGATTGGCAGCTGCAGGATTGGCAGCTTCTTCCTTGGAAACTTGATAAAACAAGACACTGGGCAAACTCTTGCAAATTATTTTCTGGGGGTTTTTTTCTATGACTTGTTTTTAAAATTAAACTACCGAGTTTATCCTTACTAAACTCACAATTATCTCAATTCATAAATATTTTAGGGCCTTAAGTTGTGTCCTTACACATGAGAAAACTCTATGTTCTGATCTAATTCACCTGCACTTGTGTCTTTATGTGTGCCTTGTGTGCTTATACTCCTAAACCACATCAGTGGCAGAGCCCTTGCAAAGGGATGTGATGCCCAGTGGTGACTCTGGCAGTGGAAGGTTGGGCTGAGTAAGGAATATAATAGCAGGTTCCTCTGGTAGACACCATCCTTGGATAAGAGACTGGCACCAAGGCACCCAAAAATGAGAAACTGTGACTAGAGGTGAGTCAAAGCTCTTTCTACAGCTTCCCTACTTTTACTTTTCACATTCAAGTTCATTTTTCCAATATTCAAAGCTAAAATTTCAATTATGCTGAGGAGAGGGAGAGAGGGGTTTAACTGTATTAAAAAAAAAAAGCATGGTTCTGGGAAAAATTGGCAACTCTATGAAACGTCTTTTGATTAATTATTTGTATTACAGCAACACCTAGAGGCCACAGCAGAGATCAGGACCCCCATTTTGCTAGCTACCCTGATTAGCACCTCCAGTACCCAACCGGGAGAAACTCCAGTCCAAATAGACAAAATAAAAAGAAAGAGGAGAATGCCATGCCCAAGGACATACAGCATCTCAGTCAAAGAGCTGGGAATAAAAACTTCTGTTTGCTGAGCTGGTGTCCAGTGAATGCTCTTATTTTTTTTCCTTTTCTTTCCTTTATGCTGCCACTGTATTGAGTTATATGTAAACATGATAAAAGCATTGAAAAATTCAAAATAACTTGGGTATTCAAACCGACCTCGTTTACCCTGCTTATAAAAGTCATTCATGAGACTATTCAAAATCATGGTTAATCACATGTTTTGTGATACAAACTAGATAGTATTTAGAAAATAAATATTTGGCTGTTCTTTATTAAATTAATGAAACCAACCATTAGGCATATTGCAAGATATGGATTAAATAATAATTACTAATGGACAAAAAAGATTAACTTTCAAAAATGCCAAACTACTGCTGTAGTAATTGAATAAATGGGGTATCAATCAAATTCTTAGCAGCAAATTACGTATTTGAGAATTGTATTCCAGACCAATGTTTGTGAGAATTATTAATGCAGTAATTTGTCAAATAAAAGTAAAAGAATCTAGTTTACCATATGGAAACATTTATAGCAAATTTTATTCTGTTTTCTTTTTTAATCAGACACTCTTATGTTTATATTTATAATATGGAATGTTCTAGCTGCATTTGATTACAGAAGAAGTTTGAATACTTGAAACTGTGACATGACTGTGAATGTCAAATGACGTCAAGATTCTGACCTAAACCCACAAACTCAAGAATTTTCTTTAAAGAAAAAGCTGGAATTCTAGCTTGTGCTGCTTTTGGCTCTGGTAGAGTTCATTTTCTTCACAGTAGCTAGTACAGGATTGTGTTTTGGATTTGTGCTGGAAACAGTGTTGGTAGTACAGGAATGTTTTCATTACTGCTGAGCAGTGCTTACAATAAGCCAAGGCGTTTTCTGCTCCTCACCCCACCCTGCCAGTGAGGAAGCTGGGGATGCACAGGAAGTTGGGAGGGGACGCAGCCAAGGCACTTGACTATAAATGACCCAAGGGATTTGCCATGCCATACGAAATCGTGCTCAGCAATAAAAGCTGGGGGAAGAAGAAGAAAGGTGGGGACATTCAGATGATGGCCTTTGTCTTCCCAAGTTATCCTTAGGTGTGATAGAGCCCTGCTTTCCTGGGGATGGCTGAACACCTGCCTGCCCATGGGAAGTGGTGAATGAATTCATGCTTTTGCTTTGCTTCTGTGCATGGCTTTTGCTTTCCCTGTTAACCTTCCTTTATCTCAACTTACAAGTTTTCTCCCTTTTACTCTTCTGATTCTCTCTCCCATCACAACAGCAGGAAGTGAGCACATAGCTGTGTGGCGCTGAGTTGCCAGCTGGGGTTATGACACAGCTGTAAATAGATGCTCTGTATATGGCAAGATACTTATGTGTGTGTAATGAAACTACTCAAGTAGTGCAAGGTTCTGAAGTCATGTAAGAAGCAAGACCATGGGGGGAAAAAAAGGCATTTTTTTCACATTGCTTAATATTTTCAAAGAATCATTGAATCATTTAGGTTGTAAAAGACCTTTAAGATCAATCAGTCTGACTGTTAATCCAACACTGCCAAGTCCACGACTAAACCATGTCCCCAGGTGCCACATCTACACATCTTTTAAACACCCCCCAAAGATGGTGACTCCAGCACTACTCTGGGCAGCCTGTTCCAGTGTTTGACAACCTTTTCAGCGAATAAATTTTTCCTAAACTGGCGCAACTTGAGGCCATTTCCTCCTGTCCTATTGTTTGTTAACTGAAAGAAGAGACCAACACCACCCCTGTCTACAACCTTCTTTCAGGTAGTTGAAGAGAGCAATAAGTTCCCCCCTGAGCCTCCTTTTCTCTAGGCTAAACAATCCCAGCTCCCTCAGCCGCTCTTCATAGGATTTTCACTCTAAACCATTTGCCAGCTCCATTGTCCTTCTCTGGACATGCTTCAGCACCTCAGTGTCTTTCCTGTCATGAGAGGCCCAAAACTGAACACAGGATTTGAGGTGTGACCTCACCAGTGCTGAGTAAGGGAGACATTCACTGCCCTGATCCTGCTGGACACACTATTGCTGATACAGGCCAGGATGCCATTGGCCTTCTTGGCCACCTGGGCACACTACTGGATCATGTTCAGCCAGTTGTCAAACAGCACCTCCAGGTCCTTTTCCACTGGGCAGCTCTCCAGCCACTCTGTTCTGAGCCTGTAGCACTGCGTGGGGTTGTTGTGACCCAAGTGCAGGACCTGGCACTTCAACTTCTTGAACCTCATACAGTTGGACTTGGCCCATCGATCCAGCCTGTCCAGATCCCTCTGCAGAGCCTTCCTGCCCTCCAGCAGATCAACACACCCATACAATTTGGTGGGAGTCTCTGAACTCGATGAGGATGCACTCGGTCCTCTTGGGCAGGTTGTTGATGAAGATATTAAAGAGGACCAGTCCTACACTGAGCCCTGGGGAACACCCCTTGTGACCGGCTGCCAACTGGATGTAACTCCATTCACCGCTGCTCTCTGGGCCCGGCCATCCAGCCAGCTTTTTATCCAGCAAAGAGTACACCCATCCAAGTCATGGGAAGCCAGTTTCTCCAGAAGAGTGCTATGGCTGTCAAAGGTTAGGGAGACAACATACACGTTAGCCTTTCTCTCATCCACTGAGTGAGTAACCTTGCCAGAGAAGGCGATCAGATTGGTCAAGCAGGACCTGCCTTTCATAAATTCATGCTGGCTGTGCCTGATCCCCTGGCTGTCCTGAACATGTTGCGTGATTGCACTCAAGTTGATTTGCTCCAATTTAGATTATCAATTCTTCTTAAAAGAACAGAGAACTTTGGGCTTGGTTAGGTGCAATTTTATCTCAAATAAATAAATTAACAAGCTAAGTGACATTTAAAGAAAGAAATGTGTTTAGGTAGCTGAAACAGCTCAAATAACCCACAGTCTTTAACCTGCTAAGTAATGCATTAAAAAACTCTCTCCACGATAAATTCCACTGTGGTCTGTGATAAAACATTACTGTAGAATGAGAGTGAATTACAGACATGCTTGATACTGGGGAAACTTTCAAATATAGCAGACAGAAAACAGAAATTATTTTACCTTTCATGGGGTCTTATTATTTATCTTGCTGTGTTTCCTAATTAATTGACGATATTGATGTTTACACAGGGATTTGCTCCTTTCCAACTTTGCTTGATCCTGTGAAGAAGTAGGAATGCTGCATTTGTAGTATCACATTTATTGCCATGGCAACAGTCAGGGATTTCACAAACACTAATTAGGGTTGGCAGCTTGGAATGTTTTCAGTACGGTCCCATATAATTTTCCCTCTTTTATCCATTTCTCATTATACCTTACTTCAACAATTGACTTCTTCAGTATGTATACAGGTTTTTTCCCCTGTGACCTCAGGATTCAGTTAATACCTTCTCTGATTTACAGCCACCTTTCTTACACCTCCACACACACACGGTTAAGAAGTAACTTCAGTCCTACCTGCATTTGTGTTAAGCTCCATTTCTTACACTTTAAATTAATCCAAGTTTCAGTACAACCAGCTGGCTTCTACGCCAGCATGTGCAAAAGTAGCAAGGAAAGGTATGGAGACTTAGCTGCATCTTCCAAGCTACTTTTAAAGGTAGATGCTAAATCTTGCTCAAGGCGGAGTACAAGCCTACTGTTCACAGAAGCTTAAGTTCTGTGAATGTCCAAATATCCTATTAAATATTTTAATTCAAGCATATCAAAAGCATTTATAGACATTTAATTTACTATGTAATAATATGAAGAGTTGGGTCAGTGTGAGCCTCATGAAGTTCAACAGGGCCAAGTGCAAAGTCTTGCATCTGGGTCAATCCCAAACAGGGATACAGGCTGGGCGATAAGTTGATTGGAAGCAGCCCTGTGGAGAAGGACCTAGCAGTACTGGTGGATGAAAAACTGCATATGAGCCTACAGTGTGTGCTTACAGCCCAGAAAGACAACTGTATCCTGGGATGAATCAAAAGAAGTGTGGCCAGGAGGTTAAGGGGGATGATCTTTCCACTCCACTCTCGTGAGACCCCACCTGAAGTATTGTGCTCAGGTAAGGGCCCCCAGCATAAGAAGGACGTTGAACTGCTTGGGTGGGTCCAGAAGAGGCCCAGAAAGATGACCAGGGGCTGGAGCAGCTGTCCTATGAGTGCAGGCTGAGATAGCTGGGGTTGCTCAGCCTGGAGGAGAGAAGGCCTTGGGGAGACCTTGTTGTGGCCTTCCAGTACTTTAAGGAGGTCTAAGAAGAAAAGATGGAGAGGGATTCTTTATCAGGGAGTGTAGTGATAGGACAAGAGATAATGGTTTTATATTGATAAAGAGTAAATTTATATTAGATACTAGGAAGAAATTCCTTACTCTGAGGGTGATGAGACACTGGAACAGGTTGCCCAGAGAAGCTGTGGATGCCGCATCCCTGGAAGTACTCAAGGGCAGGTTGGATGGGGCTTTGAGCAATTTGGTCTAGTGGAAGGTGTCCTTGCTTATGGCAAGGGTGTTGGAACTAGATGATCTTTAAAGTCCCTTCCAACTCAAACCATTCTGTGATTCTATGACTAATCATGTATTACAGTTATCCAACTGAGTTAGTGTCCTCATTTACTCAAAAGTCTTATCAAACCCTGTGATGGTAGTGAACTTTTGATCATTTCAAAAACCAAAATGTATTCACTTGTTAATAAAGAGAGAAGGCAAATTTATGATGACATCACCAGCAAGAGGAGAGGTTTTACTTCATCGTGCATGGTCAGGGTAAGAAAGAGATGTGTCTACCGTGCAAAGTAAGATTCCCAGTCTGCAGCTGATTTTAGAACAAGTCCAAGATTGTTGTCAAACTGGCTTCCCAATTACAATGATATCCAAACAAATGCAAAAAAAAAGGAGAGAAAATACGCCAGTATTGCCCTAATTTGGAAAGGAATATGATAAATCACATTGGTTATTTATAACGCAAGCCACTGAAAATTACTAGAAAGCAAGAGAAAAATAATGGAACTACCTGAACCATCTTCATTAGGTTACAGATGAAATCATATAATTTGTTTCTAATACAAATTAGATTTTGTACATCATTAACAGAAAATGAGTATTCAAAGAATAGGTTCTGAGTCTGATCATCATCTTCTTTCCCTATGTGATGAGAAGGTAAAAAATTTTAAATGATGGAAAAATATCTCATAAGGTATAAAGGAACTGAGAATTGGTCTTGATGGTAAATTACTGAATCTTTTTAAATTATAATTGAAAACCAGAGAAGAATTACTATACTGGATAAGGAGTTCTTAATGAAATAAATGTTAAAAACCAAAATACTTAGCTTGGGCATTCAAGTCAAAAGTGAACCATTGGAAGAAGCCCTGTATTCCAACAGACACTGAAACAAACTAACAATAACATCTAAAAAAAACCTTTAACTGAAAAAAAAGCCTGTTGCCTCAGAAGTTTATGTTTTGCCTCCCTGTTTTTGAGGAAAGACTGGACTGTGCCAGCTTGCCCAGTTGTCGATGACACCTCCTGCTGCAGTCCACTGCAAGGATTGGTTTTAAAACCTAGTCCTAATGCTTTTGAGAAACTTGAACCCAGAGCCCTCCAGCCTTTGGGACTTTATTTTCATGACTTAATTTTGTTCCCCCTACCCTTAATTTCAAAGGGCATGATCAAACTCATGGCAGGGCTCTTTGTAAGCTTTGTGAACTGGGCCACAGTCAAGAATTTCCACCCTGAGTAATTTTATTACATGAAGTTTCCCGCCTGCTGTACAGAGCTGTGCAATATTCAGCATGGACATCTGCTTTTCATCTGATTGCTAAAGCTAACCCTGGTGGACCACTGCCCCTTTGAAATTAAGGAGTTGAGGAAAAAATTTTAGTCGTGAAAATAAAATACCAAAGCTGGAGGGCTCTGGGTTCAAATTTTACAGAAGTACTGGTCTCTGTTTTAAACTGATCTCTTGAGGGAAGCACAGTGGAAAGTATTTCCATCAACTGGGCAAGCTAACACAGTTCAGTCTTTTGGAAAGAGAATTAGGATCTATTGCACGTTCAGATGCAGAACTACACCCACTTTAGACCTAAGTGGTAGCTTTCAGTGAAAGACTGCTCAAGATAAGTTATCAAGGATGGCTAAACCTGAGAAACTAAAAATATAGACATCATGAAGTTAACTGAAATCTTCAAATTCTCTTTCAAAACATGAGATTTTTTTAAAAAAAGCTGTTTTACTCCATGCCTCCAAATAAGCCTCTCTTCCCACGAGATGGAGTTGTTAACGCAACACAGAAAGGCTTCACAATTGTGCTACCAGCCCCTCAGGAGCAGAAAAAAAATCTCAGAAATCTAATAAGTTTGGTGGAAAATGCTATTTGGTGCTGGCATTTTCCACTTTCCCACACTGAGTTATTCTCACAGCTATTCTCATGGCAGCCTGGTTCAGCCTGGGCTGCCATGTCGTTTGGGCGGCAGCTTCGCAGATGAATAGCTGGCACATGGCAGAACTTCCGTCAGCAGCAGACACACTGTGCCCGCCCACTTCTTCCTCTGTGGTGCCTTCCCTTCCTTGGGTCAGTGGCAAGGATTGTGTTAACGGGAGGAGAAACAGAAAGAAACTCATCTGAAATAAAACTACCATGGTTTTCCAGGTGGGAGTCTTGTCTGTGCCCCTGTGAGACCTCACCATCTACGGGGTCCTTGGTATAAGAAGGACATGGACCTGTTGGAGAGGGTTTAGAGGAAAGCCGTGAAAATGATCAGAGGGATGGAGCACCTCTCCTGTGAGGACAGGTTGAAAGAGCTGAGGTTGTTCAGCCTGCAGAAGAGAAGGCTCTGGGGAGACCTGATTGCAGTCTTTCAATAAAGAAAGAAGGCTTAGAAGAAAGACAAAGAGGAACTTTTTACTAAGGCCTGTGGTGACAGGACAAGGGGCAATGCTTTTAAACTGAAAGAGGGTAAGTTTAGATCGGACTCTTTATAATGAGCATGGTGAGACACTGGAACAGGTTGCCCAGAGAAAGTGTGCATGCTCCATCCCTGAAAGTGTTCAAGGCCAGGCTGGATGGGACTTTGAGCAATCTGGTCTAGTGGAAGGTATTCCTGCCCATGGCAGGGGGATTGGACTAGATGATCTTTAAAGGTCCCATTCAACTCCAAATCATTCTGTGGTTCTGTGATTCCTACCCTTTCCTTACAGGTCTGCAATGATATTTATAGACACCTATTTAACCATCTGCTGTCAGGATACTTTGGCCTAATTTTTAGATCTACTAGATACCCACAGTGTCAAATAGAAGCAAGAATATCCAATATTTTTTTGAATCTTACTGCCATATATTATTTGCATGGGAGTAGCCTGCAGAACTCCCAGTTGAAAAAAGGGGCCCATTGTGTGGAAACATTCACAGACACCTGCTCCAAAGCCATTTATAATAAATGAAACAAGACAGAAGAAAAAATATTATAGTTGCTATATGGGTAGAACTTTTATGGACAGAGGCATTTAGAAACTTGTTCTGTAATATGGCAGCTTTGGAAAAGTTAAGAAGTTAATCCAGATCCTACCATACTAGCTTATTGCTTTAAAAAATAAATCCTTCCTCTCTCATGCCATAAGTCAGCATGCTTTTCCAAAAGAGTGCTTTCAGACCAACAATTGTCAAATTGCTTGGGAAGACTCTAACTTGACATATTTAGTACGTACTTCCCACATCCCTCATAGAAGCCCACAGATGTCAGCTTTGATCAGAATCATGCAGGACTGCAAAACCCATCAGGTTTGCAGGGTTAGGAGACATGGTCTAAACAGTAAATCCTCCAAATAAGTGATTCTGCACTTAAAAGAGAGACACTTGAAGCTGAAAAGGACAGCATTTCTAACAGGATGCCCTAAAATAACAGCCTAGTTATTGGTCCAATATTGGTTTTAAAACTAGACATTTCTAGACCACGGGAGCTCTTTTGGAAGATGACTACTGATTTGAATCTCAAATTGTAGACCAAACCCCCACTGTGAAGAGCTGTCGCCATCAAGTCAGTGGAGTCCAAATCAGTCATGTAAACTTGCATGGCATAACATATAAAGCAAAGGATGTTACTGTAACTGTCTCTGTATTTATTACAGTCAGAGTAGGTGGTTAACAAAAGAAAATATCGTGTAAGAGATTTGTTTTCAACACTATAAGAAGAATGATTTATGACACTGGACATCTAAAAGATGGTAATTTAGTAGGGAGAGAAGAGGGAGAAAAAAAGTTTAAATCAAAACCTATATATTGTTAGAAAGCTGAAGACCATCAGCAATTGCAGAAGATTTTAATTTTGTGGATTACAAGCTCGTGTGATAGTTTTAAGTGAAGGTCCATCTAGCCCAGGATCCTGACAACGGCCAGGACAAACCAGAAACTGGTTGTGCAGGCTGACCATGACTTTAGGATAACAGAGGCCTAAAGTGGTCTCCAAACTTTTTTCTTTGTGAGCCCCTATCACTAAAAAATTTTTGAGCATGCACCCACAGTATACATATATTTATTTATTTATAAACAACATACCTGTACTAGTAAAGTTCTGTATTTTTTTCATGCATCCCAATGGACTGTTGCCTTTACAGGCATTTTGCAGCCAAAACAGACACATTAGATACTGGAGCTTGTTCAGATGGTAAAGATCTGCCTATTTGACTACCTGTAATCACAACCCTCTTACATTTACTTCATGCACATTGGATGTGATACCAGTTAGAAACATACAGGGACAATTTGTCCAAGCTTAAGAAACCCTGTTGCTTTAACATGCTAGGAACATCAATTTAACGTGGGAAATGTTAATAGGAACTGGAAATTGTTCAAGAACAATCTACTGGGATATAAAAAAAAAGCCACAATTTTGGAAGCAGAAAAGAATTCACACTGGGGAAGAAAGAATCCGTGAAATATAGAAGATGCAGAAATCCTCATCAAACATTAGCACAGAGAATGCAAAAAAAGGATAACAGCGGCAAACTGCAAACTTAAAAACATTTAGACTGCCGAAAACAGCTATATCAGAAAAGATCAATGGGCAACATAGTTAGAAGGAACATACGAGAAACAGTAAAAAAATTCTGCCCCAAATATTAGTCCATTGCTAGAAACAGGTATTATAACTTTTAACAAAGGCTCAGAAAAAAATAGATATGTTCATCACTATTTCCTTCTGATTTCAGAAGGAATCAAGAGAATAAATCTGCCCAATAAAACATTGTAGAAGGACCAGGAAACCTGGCATCTAGAATGAAGAAAAATATGATGCAGTCAGCTGCAATTACAGATGTACAACTCAAGCAACCTAGAGGGAAACACACAGCATGGAAAAGAGGAAAAATCTCAAAGATCTTTCATTCGCCAACGTATTCCAAATATTTTAAAAGAGCAGAGAGGTGACCAATGAAAATATATATGTGTTATTCAGATGCTGAACCTGGACATGCAATGAGAAGTTTCATTTAGAAGACCACAACACAGAATTGAACATTTAAGGTGCAATTAACAATAATCAATACGATTTCATAGAATGAAGGTCTTGTCAAACAAACCTTCTTTATATTCTACAACTTTATTTTGGTTCACAGCTATTTCTCTGGTTGACAATGATAGCTATGCTGATAGAGTATATTCACAGGCCTGTGCCTTCAAATGATTTGACCATGGAGTTTGAACATCACATTACATGGAAATAAAATGATGTAACTAGGGAATTGGTTCCTATCAGTCTATTAGTGAATTATTTTGTCATTGCCACAGTTTCCACTCATTGAATTTGCACAGGATACGAAAACAAGTGGGATGGTAAGCAAAGAGAAAGGACAATTTGCAGAGAGTGACCAAAACTGCCTGATTAAAAAAATCATATTAAAAAATTCCAGGGAGGACATGTATTCCAGAGTAAGAAATACAATCTCATGACACTGAAAACTCATTTCAGAGTAGGGACTCAGAGAAGCACATCGTTAAGAAGACCATCATAAATTAATCTGAAACTTGTGTAGCTCATTACTTCCCAATGATAGAAGGGATGCAGGCCTTGGTGGAACCAAACAACCGAATGCTCCAGTGTGTCTAAAGTTGTAGGGCTCAGTTTAGGGATAAGCTTTCATGATCTTCATGCATAAGGTCAGACTAAGTTACCTGATGGGGTTTTTTTTCTGCTTCTGAATGAGAGGAAGTAATATTTTCCTGACAACTTCTTTTAGAACTCGACAAGTGGTGTAAAAAAGTTTATGAAATTGTATTCAAATTCTGAATGTAACTTTCCTTTCCAACTTCATTCTCCTAATTTATTCCTTATTTCTGATTTTTATTGGCATAAACATGCGGGGAATGTCTGCTTTCAGCTGAATTCTCAGATACAAACATGACTATTCCTTCATAATTAAGAGTATGCCCTGTTCACTAATCATTAGTAATCATGCATTCACATGTCCAAACTCCAATAATTCATCACAGAGCAGAAAAACTGCAATGCAATTGAAGTGACTAACGCATCACAAGCAGCAAATAGGCAAAGTTAAAAACTCGTAGGCATAGACAATATTTTCCTTCTAAATCTCCAGGTCAGGTCTTTGAAAAATGAATCTATTATAAGGAATCAAAATCAGTTCATGAATGATTTTTGAACAACAGCAAAAAGGCTAAATGGTTCATCAAGTCCTAGTAACATCCATGCTAATACTGCATTGCTGATCCAGCCAGGTACTCTATTTTTAAGTAGCAGCAGAGGTATCTCTTCACACACCACCCTGACAGATGTTCTGTGCCAACAGACAAGACCCAATTCTCCTGCTGGTGCAAACTGCTGTCTCCATTAGTTTTGGCAGACCTATTCCAATTTCATCAGCTCAGATCTAGAGTTGAGCAATAATGTTGATAGCCACAGTAATAATAAAATATCATGGATTGCTCCTTTTCTGAAGGACACAGGTACTTCTGCTACTCCGTCTTTCCAGCCGTCCCCTGTCTAGTTGAGCACTCAGTGTTTTGCTCTATTTAGTTGCCAATGGTCTGCATCAGTTTGTACACACTGACATTTCTCTTTCCTAGGGTTATGCCTGGTGTCATGACAAGTTTCTCTTCATGTCTGACACCTGCATCTCATTCAAATGTAACTTTTTAACTCGTTGATGTTTCTAATCTATCCTGTTTCCAACTGTGAGTAATCAATCTAGTTTTCCTTCATATTCTGGTGGAGGTCCATGGACCAGCTATGGCTTCTGTGAGGACCAGTACCTCTGTGCTTCAGAAGCACTTGGTAAAAACTGCATTATCTACACTCCATTTTGAGCCCATGAAGACCCAGCTGTCCAGTCTCCACGTAAGCCCTGCTATTTTTAGTTTGGTGCCTCCTACATTTTACCTCTTGTAGATTTTCTGACATTTTATTTCATTTCCTTAGTGAAAACATATGGCAAACAGATGCCTAAGCAGGGCCCCAGGCACCCATCTCTTTTTCCAGACTTTTCAGAATATCTGGGAAAATTCTGAGGTTTATCCTGATATGCATCACACTTGCAATTTATTTCAAGTGCTACCTTTTCAGTGACAGGCAACCTAAACACCACCAATTTTGGAGGTATGTAATTTCAAAATCAAATTTCTGTCCCTTTTTTTTTTCCATAGGCAACCTTGGAAACATAAATAAACTAATCACCAGGTTTCAAAGTGGTAGCAGCTGGGTATCAGTCAGAGGAGGCAAGGAGGACCTAAAGATCTTCTTTCTCCTTCTCACATGCACGTCTCAAAATTTTAAAATAATTCATCTACAAACATCAGTCTACCAGTCCCTCCCTAAACTTAATGTTTTCCACACAATGGCATGACCACAGCTCTGTCCAAGATAAAAGGGAAATGATCTGAAGACTTGAAAATGCTAAATCTAGCTCTGCTTAGAAATTGCTAGTATCCTCTGTGACTGGGATTTAGCTATTTTGCATACATTATGAGTGTGTTGAGCTTGGGCAGCAGCCCCTAAATTGCTGTGGCCAAGGTAACTATTTCATGAGAGAGAGTGTCTTCCAAACCAATAGGAAAATGGGAAAGTCTTCAGTAGAACAATCCATTTCTGTCATATACTTTTTCCCCTGGCACTTCCCTTCCCTTTCCCATGCCTCACCCTTTGTGGTACTATCCTAGGGCAATGGATTTAAAATTAATATTTCAATATGTTGAAATTATTTCTGAATTTCAATAGTGTATGTGCATTCTGGAGAAAGTTTATTTTTGTAAGGGGATTATATGTGGCTATTGGCATTCTTTCTTAAGGCTGCTTTGTAATTAATAGCTCACATGGGACCTGAAAGCCAAGAAATAGCATATCTGTTTTCCCTCTGCTCTGTCTCCTTCCCAGGATTCATTCATTCCAGAAACATGAAATATTGAGCACAAAATTTAAGATGCAATCATGTGTTGAGAAGAGAACACTGAGAGCCGAATGTGTGGAAGGTGGCAGATTTACCCTTATAACTGGATCTATCTCCCAAGCATGAAGATATCCAAGGTATGTCATGATTTGCTCCAGATATCAGACATTGGGATGTAGATTTATTCACATTTATTTCCTTTAGAAGCTATCTAAATTAACAGGCTCTTGAGTTTATTGTCATATTTTCTTTTTCCTTTCTCATTAAAAATATTGCCTTTTTTTGCCCAAAGGATGAGAATGTTGCAATGCACTGTTTTCTGTACCGATATGCAGCAATCAAATAAGGCTGAATTAGATGATTTTACCATTTCTAGGACATTCAGTGGAAGCCGATGTACAGGCTGAATGAAACTGCTCTGAAGCGCAGAGCATGTGGCCAGAAAAGACTACCAGCTCAGAGGCCACAGAGTCTTTCAGAAGTGGTTTACTGGAATCTTGTTTCATATTTTATATCAAAATTACCTGGGGGGGACAGGGGGGGAAGTAAAGCAACTAAATCAATGGCAAGCCAATTGTTGTATGTGAATTTCTTTTTCTCCCAGATAACCTATGTCAACACAAAATGTTCCTGATGAAAGAAGGATCCCTTTTTGTTGCTGAAGGAAGGAAGGTCTAGAGAAAATAATGACACAGCAGTCACCATGAGTAATTCCCAAGGGATGCTTACTTTTTTTATATCAACACATAATGTTCCTTAAAGACAAAGGAACAGTTTTTACTATTTTTATCAAGGAAGTGCTAGAAAACACAGAAAATTTTGTCACACCAGGACATGATTATGACTGCTGGAAAGACGTAAAGCTCTGTAGTCCTCCTGAAAGTTGACTTTTTAATATCTATGGAGCACCTTCTTCCCCAAACTCCAGCTGGTTAGCTGCTTAGTTACAGTTGCTGATTAGCTGGGCAACAGGGACAGCAGCTGCCAGACCAACAGTGACAGACCTGATGGAGCTGCTACCTCCAGCTGAGACCTCCCAGGCACACTCCTGCCAGCAGGACTGACAGATGCTTTTGGACCAGCCATCTTTTTGCAGGGGAATGGGGCAGAAGACTCACTTCGCTCTCTTCTCTGTAACCTCAGATGTCTCTGCCGGTGTCCTTCCTTTCTGTGCCTGAGGCTCCCTGATGCAGGCTGTTGGATCATTTCCACAGTAGTCTCTTCATAATGCTCTTCCTAATTTGCCTCAGTGTTCCTAGTCATCACTTTACTATTAATTACCAAATGTGTGCGAGCAAAGCATTTGGTAGCTTGTCTTTAGTAACCACATGGGGCAGCTGCAGAGTAAAGGTGTCAGACTCCACTGGGTGCGGAAGAAATCGTGTGTCGCCCTGTTAGCGAGTGCCCGCTCTGCTGGCAGTCCTTTCAGGCTGTGCCAGTTTCTATTTCATCGCTGCCTACAGCACCACAGGGGCCATAGGAGAAATGTGACTGGAAAATAATGTGATTTCTGCTTTAATTAAATGAAACACTTGTATTCATTTTTAAACTGTACAGACATTTCCCCCCTCCCCCGAATCACAGTTTTTGAAGAAAACTGATTGCCATCACATGCATTAAAAATGGTATTTAACAATGACTTTATCAAATGCATTGAAATATCTATGTTACATGCATAAATGTAACATGTTATACCTTCTCTATCTAATCCAAAAGCTTCTTATTTTCCATCCACCCACTTGGGTACACAGTTATTCATTAGGTACAAAAATGAACTGCACACCTTAAATATATTCAGATTATTGTAAAACTGCTTCCACCTTGCTACCAGAATTGCCAAGGTAAAAATATCCATCTCTTTCTCAAAAGATAGATTGTGATAATATAGAAATGTTTCCACTTCCATAGTGCCTATATTAATACAGGGAGTCAATTCTATTTAAAAATAAATTCACACTTGAACAGTTGCTGTAGTCTATACATGTATTTCACACACACAGAAAAAGTTGTTTAAAAAGTTATGTAGCCGTAGTCAAGCATTTAGAAGTTAGGAAATATAAGAGTGAAGAAGAATCTTCTGTGCCTGAAGAAATTTTTTTTCCCCCTTCCTGTGTAAGTATTATGATATAGTCTGTAATTATGTCAAAATATGTTTGGGTTTTTTTTACCATAGGAGTACATCTTTTTTAATCCTTTGTGAAGAACACCTTTTTCTCTTCAAATTGTTCTACCTCAGCCACCTGTGCCACAGACATCTATAATATTAATTACTATTCCCTCTGGCCTAGTTTTTTAGGCAAACAAATCTTATGTTAAGCTATGACTTGTCCCCCAGACCCCACTGGAAAGTTCTGAACCCACTGGGTGGTTTCAGCCAAATACAATGGAAAAGTAGAGGTTTTAAGCACCTGTCCTGCTGCACCAGGGCCAGCCACATAGCTGCTGCAGCCCTCACTTGACCTCTCTTTTCTGACCATGTGCTTTTTTTTGAAAATCATTCCAACCCTAAAAATGCTCCGAGTGTGTTACCTTATAGCCTGGGATGATGGGAGATTACATTCTAAGACCTACATTCAAAAATGTAGTTTTGCTCTTTTCCTCATGGTACTCCCATTGCCCGCAGTCTCTTGCTTTTGTCTGGCTGATCTTGTTTGAACTCTATAGTTCTCCCTCACATTGCACACTCAATTTGTCATTCAAACTCCCCCTCTCAAGCTGAACATTTGGGCTGTGCTATTTAGGCTTGCAGCCCGGAAATCTGTGGTAAAAATTCTATACACAAGGCATGTCAGGGCAATTTCAGTATCAGGTGATAAATTTCCCCTTCCTTCTGCACACACAAGTCACCCCTCAGTCAATGTTTCCAACTGCCCAGTCTCTGATATCCTTCAGTGTAGCTAAGATGGAACTGGGTCACAGATCACAGCAATAACACCTATGTCAGGAAAAAAAAAGATATAAAAAAATCAGCATACTACCTGAAAGTTCATCAGCCCTTTCTGCCAAATATGGATCTTGGACAACATATTTTAATTTTGCTAAAGGCTGTCGATACAGATGTTTGCACATTGGCAGGAAATTTATTAAATCCCACTGTTCTTTTTATTCACTCTGCTTCCATTTTCTCTCATAAGACAGAAGTGTAACAGTAGATGGTGGATAACCCCTAGTGTATTCATAGTTGCCATGCAATACATATATACACATTATCACATTGATTTTCCTGTATGTGCCTTCACTGTCACTCCTTGTTGTTGCAAGTGATTAAATGAAGTAGCAGGCAATGAAAACCTATGAAATCTTTTTGTTTGGCTCTATTTGTAACACGCTGTAGCTGATCTGCTTGTGACCATGAATATCTAACCCATCTACTAAGAATTACTATGTCCCCGTTTTGTAAAGGTCCCAGTGTTAATCGTCTCATACAGAGCAATCATCTTTATTCTCTCTCTCTCTCTTGTTTTTTCAAGTCCTGATTTGATGACTTGTTTTGTATCCACATGCACTTGGTGACAACACTCTGCCTTAGCAGAAAATGACTAATGAAGGACTGCTGCAAGACTGGATGTCAATTCATAGAAACTGCAGTACCAATCTGAAGTGTACAGCAAAAAAACTCACCAACTTGAACTCTGAAGTATGACTCTATGCCTTATAATCATGCTAAGATATTTTTCTTGAGTTCCAATATGCCAACATTGAAATAGGACATTTTATCTTAAGTAAGTCGAATACTGGTGACACTGAAATCAATGGCAAAATTCTCACTTAATCTGATAAAATGTGAACATTATCTAAGACATTTACATTAGAAAGTATGAGTTTTTAAACCATTTAAACCATTTAAATCATAACATCTGCATTCTTCATACCTTATGCTAATGAAATGATATAATAAATTGTTAAAAATGCAAACAGCTTTATATAGTTTGTCATTCTATGACTTCAGATTTATTTTATAACATCAAAGCAATAAAATAATAAATAAAAAATATTTTCTATAATAACGTAAACATAAGGAAAATCTTACATTTGACAAAATTTTAACTTTTCAGACAATTTTTTTCTGAAATGTTATTATTTGTTGCAGCACAGAGTCTATTGCCTGGTCTTTGGAAGTTGCTTCAACAGCAACTGGGTGGATAGAACAAAACTGCTGAAGACTAAACCCTGCTAAGAGTGGCTGTGAAAGTGTATCTTTGACATCTCTTCCTCTCCTTACAGTACTGGCACCACTGCTACATATTGTTATGAATACTTCTAGCACTGTTATAGTGCTTCTAGGTCTGCAGTAGTGGGGGATAGTCCCAGGGCATTGGGACAGTGGAAAAGATAAAGAGCTTTTGGGATGAGTCATACATAGGGGAACAGACCTGGGGAAGGAATGACGAGGACATAGAGAAAAGACTAGTGGCAGAGTACTCTGAGGGTGGCAATGCAAAGAACAAGGCTATTAATAACAAGAAACACATGTAGAGCGTGGGCTGGAAGACGGCAGATCCCAGCATCCCAATCAGCAAGCTCATCCTACTGCTCCCTCAAAACCTCCTTCCTCATCCAAAGGGTGCAGCGCCAAACTACCATCCCACTTATGTTCTTTCTTTGCAGAACTACCTGTAAAGACAGACTTTCACAGGAAACACAAGACACTTTATTGCTTCTCCACTTGTATGTGCATGGAGCCTTTTTTTCCAGGACCCAGAAAAAGTTTCCACAGCTGGAAATGGGTGTTGCAGGAAGAGCATCAATTGGTGGGACAGCTCTTTGTGCTCAGTGCTTGCATTCCTGTCACCTGAAAGAGAAGTCATAAAGGACAGAGGGCTGCAGTGAGAAGTTCAGGAAGGACTAGCTTGCACTCCTGAAATATATTTTGAAGGTGTTTCTGAAATGGTAGAAATGTATGTGTTAACAGAAATTTTCCAGAGTAATTGGAGCCTAAAGTAGATAACAGGAATCTTGTTTATCACATTTGAACATCAAGTTCTACTGTGAGTCCATTAACCTGAACAGTTAGACTGAGGTTCAACTAGTCTCAGGAAATTTCTTCAGTCATCATCTCTGAAACAGTCCTGAGAAACACGAGGCACTTTTAAATTCCAGGCAAATTTTCATCTGATTCACTAAAGTGCTAAGAATCATCTTTAGGAGGGCCAAACTCTATTTTGACAAACCCCTGAGTCACATCCCCAAAACCAGAAGTTTAACCACACATCATTAGATTAAAAACACACCCATGTAAAATTTTAATGCTCACTCTGTCTTTCTGGTTTTTGAGGTTCTTTCCTCCCACATGTCTGCTAGATGTGCCAGACAAACAAATTGAATCTGGACTCAGTCCTACCTTCACTGTAGTCCTTTCTCCACACTGTTCAGGTGTATTCTGCTCTCATCCACACACCGCATCACTGCTGCCCTGCTTCTTGTCAGCCCCCACATCTAGACACCCTCTACACGAAGTTTGTCCTAGTCTTACCTCTAAATTTTCCAATACTAGAGGTGAAAGTATTGGCAGATTCCCCATTTGCTCCAAGGCCTGATGTTGAAGAGTGAAAGGGAGTAGTGAAAGGAACCTGATTATTTTTCACAAGAGAAATCAAGCAGAATAACAGTGGTGATCTCTTGAGGTGTTGGATTCTCTCTCCCTCCAAATTTTTGGTGTATTCCTTGGGAAAATAATGACAACTATTCCAGTTGAGCAACAGCTCTGTTCCAGACACAGCAAGAGACTGGTCAAGTCAGTAATAAGTAGAGTGGTTGAGCAGTAAAACTCATAATAAAACCCTAAGATAATCACAGCCACATTAAAAATTACAACTGAGAGGAACAACTAAGAAACCTAAGAAGCTACTTGCAAAAGAAAGATAAGTAGTAGACTTTGTGCTTTGCTCCACAGAAATGTTGTCTTGGTTTATTTTGAGGCCTGGGGCTCATAAAAGCTATTTTGTGTTCATCACCTCTGTCCTGTTCTCTTTAGGACTGCTGTCCAACTCAGAGATGACCCTCAGCACAAAGCAGTCAGACTGAAAATAAGACCCAATCATGTTACTCAAACTAAGCAATCAATGTGTAATACCGCCAACACAGTCACACAACAATTTGAGGTTTTTGTTTTCCCAGTGTTTTATCTGTCTGCAGTTGATGAAGAGAACCACTCATAAATGATTGAAATCCATCCTGTGGACAGTATTTGCCACCACATATAAAACTTCTAAAAATAATTCACTCTTTGTGCCACCCAAGAATTAAGCCAATGCCCCTCTTAAGTGTCTCTGAAACTCAGGGCTTTTGCACACAAAGAAAATTATGTACACTCACAGTGCCCACAGAACATTAATCCAATCTACTATTTCCGAGGTAAGAAATTAAGCCCTTTTAGTCACAATTTAGGGTATAATTCAAACTGTAATAATCTTATCTTTTAAATAGCATTAAATGTCTTTAACTAAAAGTGATCTTTATCACATGTTTACATTTTTCTTTTTTTGTATTACAGATGACTGTAACAGTGAGAAATCAGCAGTATCGAGGCTCATCTAAATACTAAACAAAGATGTAAATATTCAGTATGATGTGCATGGAATTAGTAATAGCATTAGCAGTAATGGACTTGCACAGCTATTTCTCCACAAAGCTAGCTGAACATGTATTCCAAAGTACTTATAAAGAAAATGAAACTTTCAACTACATTTTAAACTAAAATAAGCTTCAGAGGCTTTCTTTCTCTGAAACAAAATGCTGAAGAAGGTTTATTTCTACAAGACTGAACTTCAGGACTTCATAGTGTTACTGCCATACTAAAAGTAAATAAAATAAGACTCAACCATTATTTATAAAAACAAACCTTACTATGGAATAAAGTCTCTTGGATCATGTATATCTGTTTATGCAGCATCTCTACTGTTACTGAACTTGAGCACTTCACAGTTTTAGTGCATACGCAACATTAATGATGTAACGAAAAAGTCTACCTGACTTGACAACTGAGTTGACAAACCCTTCAGCTTTGCATCTTTGGTGCTAGACCATCAATTTTCAAGAAGTGCTGATGAAAGTCTCTGCAGTAAAATGGTCTAGCAGGGAAGAAAGAAACAAGTTTGAAATGTGAACTTAAGCCATTTGTCTTATACCAGCATCCCCCCTCATGGCTTAGATATATTTATGACCTACGAGGAAGAAGGAGATAGCAAAGGAGTCAATTCCAAGTGCCTATCTTCTCATTTCGCAACTCTCGGAGAAAAGGGTCTGACTTCTGCAAGAAGCGACTTACACTTTTCAAGATAATGCCAGCAAGCATCACTGTAAAGATCCAGGTCATGAGGGGCTCCCTAGCTACAAAGAAATTGATGGACACTGGAAAATGTGTAAGACAGAAAGAATCAAAGCAGCACAGGACAATAGAAGGTTCTGATTTGAGAAAGTACATTTTATGACTTGCTAAGATAATGTTTCAGTTACATTTAAAATTGTATACCACTTGCCACATATTAGAAATGACAGATACTTTCTAGCAACAGATGTTGAACTGTATTTCAGCTATTCCTCCTGTTCCTTTGTAACTCACCCTGATTTTCTTGTGAGTGAAAGTATTTCTCTGTACAACTGCCTTATTTATTATGTTGCTTTCAATCATTTTCAGTGCAACTGTATGGCCTATCCTAACCTAAGGAGCCAACCATTTTGTTGGCCATTACCACACAAAGCAAGATTTTGAGGTTAGAGCAAAAAAAACCACCAAATCAAAAAACCAAACCAACCAACCTAAAAAACCCCCCAAAAAATCAGAAACTGAAAAGGCAACAAGGCAATAAGTAACATGGGGAAGTTGGACAGCAATGAACTGTCAGAAGAGCCAGGCTCTTTATGCAGACAGCAGCACACCTGTGAAAATCATTGCCTAGGGACTTTCTGCTCAAAAGAGCCTTACTTTCTACAGGAGACTGGGTGAGCATTTGAAAGAGAGATCCACTGAGGTCACTGAGAAAACAAACCAAATCTGGTTCAGGAAACCCCCAGTATAAAACAAGGTAAAGGCTGAGAGAACATGAAGGAGGAACTAGCATATATGGCTACCCAATTCTTATTCTGACCTCATTATCTCTTGTGGCCACTGCTGGAGACAATCCAAAGCTACATGGTATGCAAGGCCTTTGAACCAGCGGTGTGATTAATAGGTCATTATACAGGCAGCTTATTCCTGATTAATGTGATGTTAGCATAATGGCCTTAAACTGAAAGAGGGTAGGTTTAGATTAGATATTAGGAAGAAATTGTTTACTATGAAGGTGGTGAGGCACTGGAACAGGTTGCCTAGAGAGGTTGCAGGTGCCTCATCCCTGAAAGTGTTCACGACCACCTTGGATGGAGCTCTGAGAAACCTGGTCTAGTGAAAGGTTCCCTGCCCATGGCAGCAGGGTCTGGAACTATATGATCTACATGATCTTTAAGTTCCCTTCCAGCCCAAACCATTCTATGATTCTATGATTCTATTATTCAACGATTATTCTATAATTCCATGTATGCCTTAGAGTATGACATGGATTTTAAATCAGAAAGAGTCTTATAAACTTTTCATATCCAGAAAAACAATATCCAATAAATATTCCATAATCCAAACTAGGCAGGCTACAGGTGTTTTCTATTTAGGTCTCAGCATTAGGAACTTCTTTGGCAGAGCTGAACAATGTCTTTCTGGTTATCCCATAAGGGGAAAGAGAGAAAGCAGAGACAACTTAGAAATCTTAAAGGCAGAGATGTAACATCAAGTCAGTGGAAAGGACCTCAAATGAATGTGACTATTCTAAATTTCAATTTGTTTCTAAAGTTACCTGAAGGTTTTATTGAACAGGCAGTTGCTCATGATTTGCATGTGTTAGAGAAACAGCAGAATCAGAATCACCTTCCTAACTAAAGAAGAAAAATAAAAAAATAGTTTTAAAAACATCTTAATATAAACTGATTATGAATACAAGCTGATGATATTACACCTCTGGTCTGCAATTAAAAGACATTCTGAATCCTTCTTTAAAGGCTGAATGATTTTATAAAAGGAATGTTTACTGGTAAGTATGGTGGCTGAACTGGATGAATGAATGTTTGGTCAGTTGATTTGCCATAGTCTATTTTTGTTCCCCTGGAATACAGTTTGTCTTTTCTTGTCTCAGGAAGCATTGGAACCTGGACAAAAAAGGAAATCCTCACCCTGCTAATTTTAATGGAAATTTTATCATTGATTTGAATGGCACTACGATTTGATACAGAATTTCTAAGACCTTGTTTATATAAAAAAAAGAAAAACAAAAAAAATGGACCAACTTCCTTTGGTTGGTAAAACTGCCTTGTATGGAAACTCTTCTTTTTTTTCAGTTGGAGCAACTTGCCGAGACTTAGCTTAGGTGATGCCGATGCAAGTCAGTCTTAAAACACAAGACAAATGTGCACAAAAGGCAGTACCACTAAAATTTTTTCAACTGAGGTAGCTCAACTTTCTTCTGAAGTAAAACTGCTCAGGTGACCTTACACACCAAACTGAGAATATTGGATACACTGCTGCTATAACACATACTGATCAGTAGTTCTGAGCGGGAGAAATCCTCTTCAGCTCCAGTGGAAACAAAAAGACATTGGGAAAAAACCCCCATGGATCTTGATGAAATTCTAGTCATGGATAAGTTTCCAGGTAGGACTACAACCCAGGAAACACTTGTTTTTAAGTTTTACCTCCTTTGGTTATGCCAACAATGGACAGCTAAGGCTCCCTTGGCAAAGTGCCACAGGGGCACATTCCCTGAGCGCTGGCAACATGAGCTCCCACCAGCTAGTGATGCTTGTTCCGCCCTGCTCTAGTTATTAGGGAAATCCTACCGTGGTCCAGGTGCTGTAGACAGTTTCTGTACCTACCATCCTCTCTGTACAACCTTTCCTCTGTGACTGCTGCAGGGGTAGACCAATGGCAGGTACTGTAAACCATTCCTGCATCAAGGTCACAGTATGAGACTTGTAAATTTACTGGAAACGACCCAAATAACCAGTGCAACCAGTGAGGAAGCGTTTCTCTTAAAATAGAACCTGCTTTGCCCTAATTGCTTTCTCTTCTACTTTTACACCCTATTCAGTATTACTGCTACTGTGAATATGTTAATGTATAATAAGCCTCTTCTGTTTCATTTGCACTTGAGAGCTCTGCTTTCTGTAATACTATACAAATGATCCTTATCCAAATCTGAGCTGGTTTTGCCACAAATTACACTAAAAGGGCTTTGGATCAGAATTCTAGAAACTGCCAAAAACTACAGCACAACTTTTGCCAAGAGTAGCAAACAGTTTCCCCCAAAACCAACCCCCAGTATTTTGCTTATACCAAGAATACAGCTTCAGAAAATGCTGCCACATATTCCAGAGAACACCTTTTAGTCAGGAATTACCGAAAGAGTTTGATTTTTTTTTTTCAGGGATGTTTGTTAAAAGGGGATCTCATTTCAAACAACCTTGTGCTCCCGAAAGATTGTGAGAGAGAGCACTGCTCACTGCAACACAGTAATGGCTATTTTCCATGACACAGTGGAAACTTTATTACTTGTTCTTGCCAGCACAAGCCTTTTGACAGTGGAATCAGTGTATATGTAATAATAATGCATTGAAAAAGGCAACAGAATTTTGAAATGCTCTACTGGAAAAAGATCTGGATCCCAGATCTCTGGGAACATAATGTAAGCATCTTGGAAGTTCTGTGTCTGTTGAGCAATGCTCACTGAAATATCCCCAGCATGAGTTATCTGAGAGTCTGCGTACAAGGAAAGACTGATGAGAACAGAGCTGAGCACATTAAATTAATTGCACATCTGGATCATGGTTCTGAATCCAGGTATCTGAAAACTATGAATGACCTCATGTAAAAAAAGAAACTTCTGCAAGCTCTTCCTTAGTCAGATATATAACAATTCTGTGCCTTTCTAGGAGTCTCCATTATTTTCTTCTATATTATTTATTGTAATACAGAACAGTTTCTATGATAACTGTATAGGAACGCACATGGTCATCAGATCTGTAAGAGAACACTCAGAGTTGATTGCAGATTCGCAGTACAAGCCTGATTCTGTCTGTAATTCAGGAAGTCCAACTCCATCTACACATTTATCACATTTATTTTTTTTTTCTGAGATATCTTTTGCCATCAGAGGTAGTATTTTCCCAGACCTGAAGGTGGAACTCTTGTTCCTTTGATGATCTTTACATGAGTGACATAGCATTTTGCATTGTCATTTTTTCCTTGAGGAGATTTGGACTTCTCTGAAGTCACTGCTGGGTTGTCTGGACGATCACAATAGCACTGGTGGCAGAACTGGACAGTCAGGTATGAACGTCATGTTCACAAGGAAATGTGCCAGGAGCTCTTCAGATGTTGCCTGTTAGAACTCATTAAAAAAAAAAAAATCTTTCCTTTTGGAAATATCATTGTGATCCTGTTCCTTCTTTTGCTGCTACATAAGTGGACTTCTCGGTCTTTTTCTGGAGTCACCAAGTTTAAGGAAAGGAAAGAATAAGTATAACCTTGTGGTCATACAAACTCCATATTGGACTGCATGGAATCTCTGCCAAAGTATTCTGCTTGTATGTTTGACTTACAGTGCATCTTTGAAAAATCTCTATTTTTTTACTGAAAACTTTGTACTCTTTCAAAACAGATTCACAGGCAATATAATCCTATAGTCAATGAAGATGTGCCATATTTCTAGTCTCATTTTTATTTTAGTTTTGCTTTCAGAATTTTGTAATTTTCTGAAAACCAACACTTCTACTCTTCAAACAGCTCTAACCCAGACAAGTACTACTATGCTTCTGACAAAGGTATCTCTTCACCCACATTGGATTAAGATTTTAGAGTATCTCATGTTAATGCAAATTTGCCACACCTTTCATAACTTTCTTCTGGACTCTTTTCAATTTTAAACATCCCTTTGAACTGTTAATGCTCAAACCAAATGCATTATTTTGATAATGGTTTCATAAGGTCTATAAAAAGGGGGGATATCCACTCCAGTTGTATTTGATGTTCCTCTGGTTTCACTTCAGAGTATTAGTTAACAAAAGCTTTGCTCTGAGAGCTGATGTTCAACTGCTCATATCCAGGTCCTCTTTAGCACTGTCTCATGCCAGTCATTTTCCCTCAGATTCCAGGTATACCTTTGAGGTTTTATTTGAATGTACAACGTCCAATTTGACCAGCTTCAGAGGAGTATTTTTGCAAGTGAGAAGAGTTTACAAAGTAATTCAAAGGAGTTTATCTAAGTGAACGGCCCTTACCTTTATTTACAACATCAAAGTAGTCATTTGGTATTTTTGTCTAGGTGATTTCTCACAGCACCAGGCCAAGAATAACACCAAAACAATCTTATGACAAATCTTCACTTACAATTACTCCTCCTGAGAACTGTCACCTGAATCACTTATTATGAACTCCACAGAATTTGCATTTCACATTGTATGTGTGAGAATAGCCTACTGCTCTACCTCATATGGAAGCTATTACATCAACATTACCGCCTTTATCAGCCAAACTTAAATTCAAATGCATTTAATCAAATCTTTTTCATAAAAATGTGTGAACCGGCATTTAGTTATTGGCACTTAATTGACTGTATCCCAGGTCAGCACTTCCATGTTTCTGTTTCATATTTACATCAAACTGTCAATGCCAGGCTAGCCTGTGTCATTCTCTTCAGTCTTTTTAAATATATGTACAGTGTAACACATTTTTATAGTACTCTGGCATTCCATTGACATTCCAGAAGTCGTACTGTGAATAACCGAACTAATGAAGGCATGAGATACTGTGGATTTGGATCCTTTAGCCCCTTAATAACCTTAATTAGAATAATTAAAATTTATTCTACATTAGCCCTATGAAAACTCCATCTAGCAGTAAAGTGGATGGCTAATATATACACACTGACTGTCTGACTGTCTGCTGCTAACAAGCATGTGTAAGAGCTGAGGTTTTTGCTTGTTATTCTTTGGCTGAGGAAATAAATTTAGGTTTGTTTCCTCAGTGACATATCAATTTCCACAAAACTTAAAGGATCGTAATGACTTTCTCCAAATTAGATTGGAACTGGCCAAAAGGGCATGGAATGACAGATGAACAGATTATACAAGTCTTGTTCAGAACATCAAAATCAACGTACGTTGGAGATCTTCAGTTTGTTCTATTAATGCTGCCGAGTTTAGTTAAAAAGTGGTGTAATAGTGACATAACATAGTTGCTCTACAGATATTGCCAGGTAGCCAGACAGTTTTACACTTCTATTCAGAGGTGATAAAATGATCAGAAGTGATACTAGGCTGCCCTTGGAGGTTCTGCTCTACCTGTCGCAGAGGTGCGGGCATTCCTGCTGGGAGCAGGTGCTCTGCCAGCCAGGAGCTGCGGTGTTGGGGGAAGATCCAATGGTCAGTGCCAGACACAAACAGAGTACACTTATTTTCAAATTTATTTTCAAAACATGCCGAGGGAATGGCCTGAAGCTGTATCAGGGGAGTTTTAGGTTGGATATTAGGAAAAGGTTCTTCACCCAGAGGGTGGTTGGGCACAGGCTCCCCAGGGAAGTGGTCACAGTACCAAGCCTGAGTGAGTTCAAAACGCATTTGGACAACGCTCTCAGGCACATGGTGTGACTCTTGGGGATGTCCTGTGCAGGGCCAGGAGCTGGACTTGATGATCCTTGTAGGTCCCTTCCACCTGAGAATATTTTACGACTCTACGAAAAGTTCTTAAAATTACGGCGGGAAACTATGGTTCTCCTTTAGAAGAATAAATTAAAATTTTCTGTGCCTATAAGCCCTCACCCAAGTCTCCGGGTACTCCCCTCCTGGCCAGGGCAGCTTCTCTACCTCTACCTCTACCTCTACCTCTACCTCTACCTCTACCTCTA